>NC_056727.1:350184358-350291858 GCF_019279795.1 Protopterus annectens
CCCTCTTTTAATTCATGAATATTCACAGGAGGGACCCGATTCTGACCCCAGTGATGGTGAACTTTTATTTTTACATAATAAACTGCAATCTTTTGAGCAGGACTTACTTAATCATGTGCAACTTCAGAGATTTCATTTGGAACCATATATAGAATTAAAAGGTATACCTTGAGGTCTTCGCTTACTAAAGATGCCCACATGGTATGCAACACCCTGAACTACTAGCGCATTGACAATGATTGAATTTGGATACCAACATTAGCTGTTTGTGGTTGTTGGTTGATTTTTTCAAGCTGATTGAATTGGAATTGTACAATACTGTACAGAAAGTACAAGAAGATTTGTATGAGCTGGCTCCACTTGATGTAGTTGACCCCAAGTTGAGCGAAGTCATAGATAATGTGTGCTTGTATGAACAGCAACTTCTTCTACAGAAGCAGAAGAAGTTAGATAGGGATTTAAAAGACTTTAAAAACAATCAAGTGTTTTCTTGGCCCATAACTGTCAACAGACCCACTGAGACATTGCACACTAAAGAAAATAATAATGAATGTGATAAGCCAGGAGGCAACAGAGCTAAAGGTCCCTTGGAGAAGGCTGTGTCATCTATGAATAAATTTACACAGTCTATTATTCATTGTGGTTTACCATCTACGAAAGTGCCCCAGAATATGGACAAAGAAGGAACTCCCCCCATTATAGTTAATGGTGGTGTTATCCATCCAGACATCTGTGGTAAGGAAGAAAACAACATTTGGATGTCTGGAATAGGTTTTTCTCCTTCCAATATGATCAGAACATCACAGATCCAAGGAACAGTCAACAAGTCGGGGAAGATCCAAGTGCAAATATCCCAGAGACGAGAGGAACAACCATTTCATCAATAGGATGTGGATGCCAGTAACCCGGCATTAGTGTGGAACATTTCACAAAAAGTACTGTCTAAAGTACAACTTTCTGTTCTCAGTAAAGACCTCTCATTAATACCAGCACAGAAGGTTGACTTAGCCGATACTATCATCGATATCAGGCTGTTTATACGTAATTTCATGTTTAAGGTTATTTTTGGTGGTACTATTAATAGTCAAGAATTAGGGTTTAAGAAACCTAGTCTATATGTACCCTACAATCATCCAACCATGGAAGTTTTTAGTAGATTGTGTGATTAAGAGATCTTTGATATATTGAGCAATGATAAACGGAAACAGGGCTTTTGCAACCTCTCTCATGAGGAGAGACAGACATTATATGATTTACAGCCCGATTTGGACATAGTTATATGCCCTGCCAATAAGGGGGGGGGGAGGTTTGTTGTCATTTTGGATCAAAAATAAAGTAATTTTTGCAGCTTACATTACTGTTTTTAATTGTTTTTAAGTGCTTCTAATGGTTTTTAATTAGGGTATTCAATGGTAACTTGGAAATGAGTAAACCTTTTATGTAATTGGTCCATTCATTGATTGTTATGATGTTGTATGGGGTTATATAAATGTTTTATTTATTCTGTTTTATTGTCTGATGAAGCAATTCATCTCGCAAAAGCACTTACCTCATAATAAAATTTAAAATGTATTTTATGTATCTCATTTTGTTTGAAGTGCTCATTCACAGAAGTTTATTACTCAGCCGTGTTTTGAGGTGGTTATACACTATAAAATTCTGCATAATGGCAGTGCTGAAAGGTGTTTTATGACACTGTTGAGTACTGTAGTATGAAACAGCTACATTTTGTTTTATGTAACTGCTGAAAGGTTTATTGTGACACTGTTGAATACCGTATTTTGACACTTCTAAATGCTGCATTATGGCATGAATTCTGCATTATGACACAGCTGAGCACTGCATTGTGGCATTGATGAATGTTGCATTATGACACTGTTTGAAGGTGTATTGTAACACTGTAGAATTATGTGTACTGGCCCAGCTGAATGATGTATTATAGCCCTGACAAAGATGTATTATGACACAAGTGAGCTCTGTACAGTTGTCTTGTGAATGATGTATTATAAAACCGCTGCTGACAATGTTATTAGGATCCAGATGAAGTCTGTATTATGACACTGTAGAGTGCTATATTAATACACAGGTGAATGCTGCATTATGACACTGCAGAGTGCTATATTAATACACAGGTGAAGTCTGCATTATGACACTGCAGAGTGCTATATTAATACACAGGTGAAGTCTGCATTATAACACTGCAGAGTGCTATATTAATACACAGGTAAGTGCTGCATTATGACACTGCAGAGTGTTATATTAATACACAGGTGAATGCTGCATTATGACACTGCATAGTCCTATATTAATACACAGGTGAATGCTGCATTATGACACTGCAGAGTGCTATATTAATACACAGGTGAATGCTGCATTATGACACTGCATAGTCCTATATTAATACACAGGTGAATGCTGCATTATGACACTGTAGAGTGCTATATTAATACGCAGGTGAATGCTGCATTATGACACTGCAAAGTGTTATATTAATGCACAGGTGAAGTCTGCATTATGACACTGCAGAGTGCTATATTAATACACAGGTGAAATCTGCATTATGACACTACAGAGTCCTATATTAATACACAGGTGAATGCTGCATTATGACACTGCAATGTGCTATATTAATACACAGGTGAAGTCTGCATTATGACACTGCAGTGTGCTATATTAATACACAGGTGAAGTCTGCATTATGACACTGCAGAGTGCTATATTAATACACAGGTGAATGCTGCATTATGACACTGCAGTGTGCTATATTAATACACAGGTGAAGTCTGCATTATGACACTGCAGTGTGCTATATTAATACACAGGTGAAGTCTGCATTATGACACTACAGAGTGCTATATTAATACACAGGTGAAGTCTGCATTATGACACTGCAGAGTGCTATATTAATACACAGGTGAATGCTGCATTATGACACTGCAGTGTGCTATATTAATACACAGGTGAAGTCTGCATTATGACACTGCAGTGTGCTATATTAATACGCAGATGAAGTCTGCATTATGACACTGCAGAATGCTATATTAATACACAGGTGAATGCTGCATTATGACACTGCAGTGTGCTATATTAATACACAGGTGAAGTCTGCATTATGACACTGCAGTGTGCTATATTAATACACTGGTGAAGTCTGCATTATGACACTGCAGAGTGCTATATTAATACACAGGTGAATGCTGCATTATGACATTGATGAACACTGTATTATTACACTGATAAATGCTGTGCTGCGACACTGCTAAATGCTATACTGTGGTGCTGATGAATTATATATTGCAATACTGCTGAATTACGCATTAAGCATTATGATTTCTGAATGATGCATAATAACTCTGGTGAATGCTGCATTATAACACTACTGATTTCTGAGTTATGAGCTGTTGCATGCCGCATTATGACACTGCTGAAATGTACATTATGACATTGTTGAATATGACATTATTTCACTACCGAATGCTCTATTGTGATACTAATGAAAGAAGTATTAAAACACTGTTGAGTTCTGTACAATGGACATGCTAAATGCTGTAATATAACTCTGCTTGATGTTGCGTTATATCATAGCCAAATGCTGGGCAATGGCTTTGCTGAGTGATATCTTCTAATGTTGATAAGTGCTGTATTTTGACACTACTGAATGTTATTTTACATGATTGCTGAATACTGCATTATAACACTGCTGAATGATTCATTGGCAAACTACTCAAAGGTATACACTGTGACAGTGCCGAATACTGTATTATGACACAGCTAAATAGTGCATTATGCAAGGCAGGTATCTACCCGGCCAAAATTCGATTTATAGGTGACCTGATTTTAAGACATAAAGACTCTTGTCAAACTGAGAAAGGAAAGTTTAAAACAAGAAAATAAAGATTTGTTTCTTTTTCTTTTCTTTTTTTTTAATACACCCTGAGCAGTGTAGTGCTAAGTGTGAATGCTTGACTATGCTATGAACTGTAGGAATTATTTGCTACATTTATAGAATATTACAGTCTGCTGAAAGCTATATTTGGATACAACTAAAGTCATGCTGAATAATGCATTATAACAGCTGCTGCTAGTGTATTATGAGCTCATTAAATGTTGTTACACCAGAGAAGAATGTACTGTTAAATGTGGAATTATGACTCTGTTCTATAGTGATCCTGTTGAATGATGTATTATGGCAATGCAGCTGATTATTCCATTATGACACAAGCTATGCACTGTTTGGCAATAGAGCAGAATACTATTTTATGGCACTGTTGAAATATGTATTATGTCACATATATACATTGTATTATAATACTGCTAAATGCTGCATTGTCACTCTGATGAAAGATGTATGACGCTGATGAATACTATATTATGGCACTTACTGTTAGTGCTGAGGATTAATTCTCTCAACTGTTAATGAGCTGCTTCCTGTCGATAACAAGTGATCATACATGATCAACTCAAATTTGCCCTTCATGCACTTCATAGTATAAAAAAACACCAAAAACTGGGAGTTTTTTACAGAAATAAATGGTTCCACACATCTTATAGGTTCATAGGTTCATAGGTTCATACTAGGCTATCTGCCCTGGGGCATTTATAAGCCTAACCAGAGTGTGTTTGGCTTTCACCACCCATTTTAAATAAATTTTGCTATGCCTTTTTTTGAGGTTAGTATACTGTGCCTCTGTCTAACAGTGACACAGAAGTGATAGCCGGGGTAAACCTACGATCTCCCATCCACTCGTCAAGATTCCTCTTGAAGAGAGTCAATGTGGGACTCTGCCTAACCTGGACTGGGATTTTATTCCAGAGTGAAGGGAGCCTCTGGGTTATGAATCTGTCCCTCCAGCATGTCCTATTTATTTCATTGCTGAGGTTCAAGTCTCGGTAGCGTGGCTTCGATGGGATTTGGATTTTCTGAGGTGCAGCATATCCATTAATTCCGGGTTGGACATGGCTTTATACGTCAGGCACAGATCACCTCTGAACAGGCGGTATGCCACTGAGTAGAGCTGGAGTTTCTTCAACTGGGCAGCATATGGCATCTGTTTGAGCCCTTTGATCCTCTTGGTGAGGTACTTTTGGGGTCTTTCCAGTTGCTGCAGGTGTCTGGTAAGGTACATCCAAAAAGGGGCATTGTACTCAATTATGGGCCTGATGAGGGATGAGTAAAGAGGTACGATGACCTCCCCTGATCTAGATGTGAATCCCTTCATGATTAGGTGGGCTATATAAAATGTTTTTCTAACCACTTTGGCCACGTGGTTGTCAAATGAGAGATTGCTATCAACTTGGGTCCCCAGGTCCCTAATGACTTCTTCTGTACTTAATGGATTACCACCTATGTGGTAATTTGTGGGCACTTTGTTTTTGCCAAAGGGGATGACTATACACTTTTTGGCATTTAGCTTGAGGCCATGGCTCTGGCACCAGTTGTCTGTTTCTATGAGGCCCTTTTGGGGGATGCTTGTGTCGGCTGGAGAGTTGATAATGGCGCCCAGTTTGCAGTCATCTGCAAACTTGGTCAGCCACAGTCCTTCCGTGTTGGCCTGTACCGAGAAATATATACCGAACAAGAGAGGTCCCAGGACTGAGCCTTGTGGGATGCCACTTGTAACTGGTTTGGAGTCTGACATGGCTCCAGCAATTCTAACCATGTGGGTTCTGTCCTTGAGCCAGTTTGCAACCCATCTAGTGACATAGGGGTTTATATTTAAGCTGGTGAGCTTATCTATAATGCCCAAGTGGGGTAATGTATCGAAGGCTTTTGCGAGGTCCAGGTAGGCTGTGTGGACCACCTTCCCCTCGTCAATGGCCTTGGTGACTGTTTGAAAGAAATCGACCAGGTTTAAGAGGCAGGATCTGCCCTTAAAGCCAAACTGGGTAGATTCTGACTCCAGAATCTCACTTGCTCAAGCTTACCTTCTTCCTAACCTCTTCTACAGCTGTCATATTCTTACTAACTTACAGTCCTCACTACTCTCTAAACTCAAAACCATCTATAATAAAGTTACTTGATTTGCTGCGAATCTTCTTCCTAAAATCCATCACTGCCTTGCCCTTAGCACACTCAACTGGCTATAGCTTCCTCACCACCACCTCTTGTATTCTGAACTTCTCATAATCCACTCCGTCCTTACCAACCCCTCATCCTGCCCTAAATTCTCATCACTGGTCTCCCTTTACACTCCCCCACAACTTCTTCGAAGCTCTGACCAATATCTCCTACAAATACATAAACCTAAAAATACTATTGGCCAGAATCTCTAGGATTATCTCTTTGCTCTTTCATGGAATAAACTTCCTGTGACCCTCAGAAATATCACTCCAGACCATGAGTTTAAGAAAGCTCTCAAAATCCACCTTTCCACAACTTGGATCTGTCACTGTAATCTTCCTACCTGAACTCCTTCCCTGCCCCTCCACCCCCCTCACTTTACTTCCTTATCTCCGTATATCCAACCCCTTTCCTTCCACTAATTCCTATTCTTTAAAGTTATCTGTTTTTATTTCATCTCACTATTCTATATCTGTCAATCATTCAACACAACTCTGTACTGGCAACTTGCCATCTGTGCCCTATTTTATTACCTTGGCTCTCACTTTTAGAGTTCTTCTGGTTTCCATAACCCAAACTGCTCTTAATATGCTCAGTTGTCTACTAACAATGATCCAAATATTTAACAACCTGATTCCTGCAATTACCTTGTTCCTATCTAAACATTCCAAATATTTCGCTACCTGATTCCTGCAATTACCTGGTTCCTGTCTACTAACAATATTCCAAATATTTAGCTACCTAATTCCTGCAATTACCTGGTTCCTAATACTAAAACACCTATTCTTCTTGTATTAATCTGTAAATTACCGATATCTCTTTCCTGTATCTGTAACACCCACTGCAGACTTATTTCTGTACTTTGACATTTTTATACTTGTTATACAATTTGTTTGTTAATTTTTAGATTTTGTTATAAAATTTGTTGTCAATTTTTGTAATGTGGAGCTTTTCTCCCCAGGCATCCACTGAAAAAGGGCAGTAGCTCAGTTGGATTATCCCGGTCAACAAATGTCAAATAAATAAATAAATAAATAAGGGTACAGGGCTTAATTCCTTCATCCTCAATTTGTGTACCATGTAACTCTAACCAAGTAACTTAGACAGTGCTCTTGGGCTACCCCTGAAATGAGATACTTTATCCAGTGGGCATATGTGGTTAAAAAACAGATAAAAGAAATAAAACAAATGTTGAATCTTGCACTGTTTGCAAAGATTATTTGTTAGTTTCACAGTTTTATTAGGTTCATTGTTTGTTAAATATTTACTGGAATTTTTCACTGTTTTTAAGCTATCTGCTTGTGCTGGACCCCCCCCCCCCAAAAGAAAAGTTGTTAAATAACTGATATGTTAACTGTTTAAAGCATTCTTTAGAGCCTCCTTATTGATTTCCTGCTGTTTTCATTTTTTTTTTTATTTAGTGTCTCACTGCTATTTTTCTGCTGTTTTAAACATTATATAATGTTGTGCTGCTGAAACTAGAGTAGCTAGTAGCTGTAGCATAGTCCAGATACAGGCTTGCTGCTTCTGGAACTGTTTGTAGTGGTTCTCACCCTCCAAGCTAGTAAGGCATAACACTCAAAAAAACAAATTTTCTTGTCATTGGAAACTCGGTAGTGAGACATACAGATGTCCCACTCACCAGGTTGGACAAGGAGAAAGTCACAGTCAGATGCCTGTCCAATGCCAGGATGTGTCAGATCATGTATAGGCTCAGGTCTCTCAGCAATAAGTACTGTTATGACTCTGTCATAGTTCGCATTGATGTGAATGACCTGAGATGTACCTCATGGATGATATGAAGAGATACATGATTGAACTCTCTGAGTACATGTCCAAGACAGGTATGTCCCTAGCCTTGAGCAGCATACTACCCTCATATAGAATAAAGCCACAGTATAAACAAAAATGATTGATTTCAATAATTGGCTCAGTTTTTGGTGTCATTCAAAAGGGATCCAGTTGCTGTCAGCCTGGAAAGTCATGTTTGACAAACCTCGCCGCTTTGCCAGAGATGGTTTGCACCTGACACCACTAGGCTTTTGGCTACTGGCAAAGGCTCTTGCCTCCCCCATACTGTTTTTTTTTTAGGCAAAGTCTCGAAAACAACATTATCAACATGAAATTAACCAATCTGAACAAAATAAGGGTCATGCTTCTAAATGCTAGGAGCTTAAACCAAAAACTACACTCCCTGGAAGCACTTCTATCACTAGAAAATGTAGATGTCTGTGCAGTCACAGAAACCTAGTTCAATGCCTCAGAGAGTACCTTGGCCTTGCAAGGCTATAATGTTTTCCACACCTTTAGACTATAAAATGAATGTGCAAAAACCAAAGGAGGCAGTGCCTCAGTCTATATTAGAGATAAATTCACCTCCTGTTTAGTTAGACTGGACAACTCCATGGAGTTACTCCAGGTCCAGGTTACAGTGGGTAAGAATCCCATTCAGTTCATAGCCAGTTATAGATCCCCCTTCATGGCTCATGATGCCAATGAAGTGTACTGGACAAAACTGGAGACAATCCAAATTTTATAGAATACACTGGTTATGGGGGATTTCAATTGTTCTGCCATCAACTGGGAAACCTATGCTAGCCCTAACTCACTGGCGTAAAAGTTCCTTGACTATATTAATTCAAGTGCCCCGGAACAAATTGTCCATACCCTGCTAAGGGGAACAAACATCCTGGATCTGGTCCTCACCATGTCAAACAGATGCAACCTTCGAAATGGCACTAACACCGGAACTCACAAAGGGTGAAATCAGACTACAAAACATCACAAAGGCAAACTATACCCTCCTAGGTGAAGGTATAACTGCATTCTAAGTGCCACCCAAGCTGGAAGTGTAACTGTACAGAAGCTTACACTAAAGCCATGAACAATCACTTGCATAAGTGTATAAACTCAGCCTTACCAGAAATAATCAAAGCCAGAGCCCCAAGTAAAAAGAAGCTGCCATGGTGGACATCCAGCATCAACAAACGTTACAATTAAAATGCAAAATGTTGATGTCCAAGAATACGAAGACAAAGTCCCAGCAATGGAAAAGCACCTTCCCTCAGCCTCAACAAACAAATAAGACAACTTGTCAAATCCTCCAAGGGCTTCTTTGAGAGAAACTTAGCAAGTACAGCCAAGGATAACTATAAGCAATTTTACAGCTGCATACGTAACCTAAAGTATAAGATCCAAGCATGTGCAGACCTAGTGGCCAATGGTATCACACACAGTGACCCCTTCCCTTGAGATAGCAAACCTGCTAGCAGATAGGTTTGTTGAAAATTTCACTCCCTTATCCCCTCCTAAGTTACAACAAACCTTCCCTCAAACACCCCCCCTCACCCTACATATCTAAAGAGCAGGTTCTCAATGTCTTGTCCAAGACAAAAAAACACAGCCTCTATGGGACCAGATGACATCCCAGGCTCTCTTCTAAACAAGCTAAAACATGAACTAGCATCACCACTAAGTACCCGTTTTAATCATAGCCTACCCACAGGCTTTGTTCCTGTGGTTTGGAGAGCAACAACAGTTATTCCCCACCAGAATGGTGGCCTAACAACAGACCTGGGAAATTACAGACCCATAAGCCTGACTGGTCTCATTGTGAGACTATGGAATGTGTCATTATGGACCTCATAAATAAAGACATAGGTAACCTCCAAACCCTGGATCCTACCCAGTTCGGTTTCAAGAAGGGCAGATCCCACCTGTTAAATCTGGTGGATTTCTTTGCAAATGTGACCAAGGCCATTGACAAGGGCAAATCTGAGCAAACAGCATACCTCGACCTGGCAAAGGCTTTCAGTGCAATCCCACATTTAGGCATTACTAATAAACTTTGCAAACTGAATATAAACCACTCCATTGTAAGATGGGTTGCTAACTAGCTCACAAACCAGACATACACTATCAAAATGAGTGACTTCACATCAACCAGCAGAACTGTTACCAGTGGGATGCCACAGGAGTCAGTGCTGGACCCCCTACTGTTTGGTATATATTTATCAGAAGTTCAGGTCAAAACTAAGGCGTTGTGGCTGACCAAGATTCCAGACGACTTACAAACTAGGTGCAGTCATTGAATCCCCAAATTATGTCAGTATACTCCAGGAGGGTCTCACACAGCAACTGGTGTATTAGTCACGATCACAAACTGAATGCAAAGCAATGCATCAACATTCCCTTCAGCACAAACAATGTCCCCTCACACTATCAAATCAACAACAATATCCTAAGTACCCATGAAGTGGTAAGGAACCTGGGATCACATGTTAACTGCAACCTTAACTTCGATCACCATGTGGCTACTGTAGTGAAGAAAGCTTTCTATGTGGCACACTTGATTGGTAAAGGCACTGCCTCTAGAGCAAAAGAAGTTATAACCCCCTATACTGGGCATTTATGTGGCCCATAGTTGAGTATAATGCCCCGATTGGCATTTATTGTACTAACCACCTTCATCAATTAGAGAGGCCTCAGAGGTTTCTAACAAAGAAGATCAAGGGCCTCCAGGATGTGCCTTAAACGGACCAACTAAAGTCTCTGTTACTATACTCAGTATTATATAGACTTCTTAGGGAAGACTTATGCCTGGCTTACAGAACAATCAAAGACCCAAACCTAATGAATTTGCTGCATATCTGTAAATAAAACGGGACTAGGGCTACCCATTCCAGGGAACTAAATACAGCCTGCAACTTAAATAGAACATGCTGGAGGGACAGATTTATCTCCCAGTGACTGCCACATCTTTGGAACAGTCTACCAATTCATGTGAAACAGTGCACCTCTATGACACTGTTCAAGAAGAACCTGGGCGAGTGGATTGGGCAGCATAAATTCTTACCAGGAATAACACCCACAACCCTCCTGGACATAAACAGTCATAACTAAATGCAGTTTTAGGTATGAATTAGCATTTCTATGGTATTACATTGGGATGAAATGGCTAGGCTTAAAATTACCTCCGGGTCGATAGCCTAGTAATCTCCTATGATCCAATGAATACTGCTTAATAATGTATTATGACACACCTAAATAGCACATTATGGCACCACTGACACGTGTTGTTACACTGTTGAATACTGCATTATAAAATTACTGAATGTTGCATTATATCACTTCAGAAATGTGTATAATGACACTGTTGAATACAGTAATATGGCAAATGCTGCATCATGGTACCTTTGGATACTGTACTATTACTCTGCTGAATGTTGCTTTATGAGACTGTTAAATGAAGCATCATTCAATAAAATTGTATTAATATTTTAAAGAATGCATGCTGATTGAACAAACCGCAACATCATGTAACAAAACAAATCACATCTCTTAGTGCGTAGAGCATGTGTGAGTGGATGGGAAATAGGAAGTTCACCCCAGGAATCACTCCAGTGGCTCTTCTTGCTAGAGGCACCAGGAACTAATAGCGGCATGATGCCAGGGTACTTCTATGGGCTAGGCTTGTAAAGGCTCCAGGGCTGTTGGCCTAGTACACATCTATGAACCTATGAACCTATGATGGGTGCACACAGGGTGCACCAGTTCTCCAATATCATTGTGTTGTTGGAGAATACTGCATGGAAATGCACACACACACACACTCACACACACACACACACACACACACACACACACACACACACACACACACACACACACACACACACACACGCATACATGTTCACCCACGAATTTAGAAAGAACTCCACCACAAGCAGTAACAGCTGCAGCCAAAAGGTGTTATTTGCACTTCGCAGCAATTTCCAACTCAGAGACACATTAGCCGCAATAAGTAACACCTCATTAATGACTCATTTACTTGTCTCTAAATCACCATTAACTACCAGTTTGAATCAGCACTTTTCCTGGTAGTTGATACTGGCAGATTATGCATTGCTGTGGCACAGGCACCCCCCACCATTCATTTTTCTATACACATGTACATATTCAAACATAAACACATACACACAAAAACACACACCAACATACCCCTTACCTGTCTTTGAGTTGACAAAACATCCCAGATGTCTCTTCTTATCCCCTCCAACCTGGTAAATCACAGATGATTACAGTCAGTCAATAATGCTAGACATTAGAGTTTCATACTTAATGTGCAGAAACTGCATCATAATACTAGATCTATTGTGCTACTAAATTTTTAAGTGACTGCAAGTCATATTTAAAGTTCTAAAACAGAAAAGAAAATCCACTTCACCTCCACGACTCAAATCATATAAAACCAGGACATATTTCTTATGTAAAACCAAGATGCATTTATTAGGTTAGCGCCTTCATGCCTCAACAGACACTTCTTCAGACCATAAAACATATAAAAATAAGTCATTACATATACATCACATTACTTTCAAATCAACCTATCACAAACAACTAACAATAAAATCATTTAAACAACCTCCTTCCCTTCAAAGAAGGTTTTAAAGGGACAGGGCCGTTCAAACCTGGAAATGTATCACTATTTAACCTAATGATCCAGTTTGTCTCCCTTTGTTCAAGGGTAATATTTAAGTCACCTAGTCTCCCATTACTGACAAGCTGTTCCAGTACTTTAAATTTAGAATTATGTGAGTTGTTAGTATTCATAACGTGTGTTGCAAGTGCATTAGTGGGGTCACTTTTCCTAATAGCTAATAAATGTTCCCTAACACTTTCTTTTAACTGTCTTTTTGCTTTACCCACATAAGACGGCACAGTGGTACAGCGGTAACATTGTCGCCTCACAGCAAGAGGTTCTCCAATTTGATTCGTGGCTGGGGTGCCTTCTGTGTGGGCTCTGCATGTCCGCCCTGCATTTGTGTGGGTTTCCTCCTGGTGCTCCGGTTTCCTCCCACAATACAAACACATGCATCTGGAGTATTTCTCCCCAGGCCTACACTGAAAATTGGCTTTGTTCCAAGTCAGACTTTCCCGGGTAACAAATGATAAATAATAAAATTTAAAAAAAGCACGTATATGACTGACAAGTAGCCAAATAAACAACAAAAGTACTCTTGCAGTCTGCCATACAATGTATAAAGTACTTATAATGGGTCACTGGGTGCTCAAAAATGTGGGATGTGTCTATACATATACAAAAATTAGCAAAATTGAGAGACCAAAATAAACTGTATAGAAACATGAAGACGCCAGCAAATAAAAACAGCAGTATTTATTATTGTAAGCGCTTTCACACCCTTCGGTGCTTCATCAGACAATGCTATGAATAAAAAAGCACATTAAATAGATCCATATTCATAACATTGTCTGATGAAGCACCAAAGGGTGTGAAAGTGCTAACAATAATAAATACTGCTGTTTTTATTTGCTGGAGTCTCCATGTTTCTGCACAGTTTATTTTGGTCTCTCAATTTTGCTGTTTTTCTACTGTGCAGTTTATCACTGAGTTCCTTCTGTTTGGAATATGCAAAAATTACATTGACCACAGCCAGACGTGAAACCATCTCTAGATCCTGCAGAAAGTCTATTCACATCATAACATAATAAACGTTTCAAATTACTTTTGTTTCTTAAAAACAAATCTAGGAGTAGAACCCACCACCTGCCCTATCTTATCGTCTAACAATAATACCAGCCAATGCTTCTTAATAATTTCTCAAAAATAACCATGATCACTAGTATAATGCATCAAAAAAAATTGACAGAGTCAACCTCTCTGTCACCATGTCTAACAAACTGCCTTCTTTCTCCATTTAATAAAGGTAGGGCTGTGGTATGTCGTAATTGCATAACCTCCTTTGTCATATTATTAACCTCCTTAAAGGAGTAACCCTTCTCCTTAAACTCATCAGATAACTTCATTAAATCACTTTCAAACACACTCTGCACACTATCTAGTCAAGATGTATGCATCCCTTGTCCTTTCATAATATTCCTAAAGATTCTACTCAAATGCATACTATCTCTGCTTAAAATATTATTAACATGACATTCTTTTCTATAAAGCTTAGTAGCGATGGAACCATCATTGTCCCTGTAAATACACACATCCAAAAAAATCAATGGCATCCATAGAAAATCTATAAGTAAATCTCAAGAATGCTGTTGTAGTGTGTAAATAATTAACAAAATCAGGAATCAGATCAAGCGAACCCTGCCATAAAATAAAAAGATCATCAACAAATCTTTTAAAGAAAACAATGTTTCCTGTAAGGATGATTGTTCAACACATACTTATTTTCCCAACAACTCATCACAAGGTTCGCGTAACTATTTGCACAGGGAGTACCCATGGTAACTCCCTGTTTTTGCCAAAAATATTTTCCATCAAAACAAAATACATTGTGCTGTAAAATAACACTTAATAATGAGCAGAGCAGTGTTCTCTTCAGCTCATTAATACTAAACTTGTTTAGCAAAACATCATTTAACATCCTCAAACCTTCATCATTAGGAATCTTATTGCACAATGATTGAACATCCAGCGTAAAAAACATAACCTCTCCCCATTTTCATAAAACTTTAGGAATTCAGATAAATCTTTTAAGAAACCACTGGTATCTTTCAGGATACAGACTTATCCACTAACATCCTAAGCTCTTCTCAACAAAAATGGACATGGACTCAGTTATCATTGGCTGTACTTGCTAAGTTTCTTTCAGTAGCCCATCCTCCTCCAGATACTATAGGTCTCATCGGAGGTCTAACCTTGGATTTGTGTATCTTTGGTAATCCATAAAGCTTGGGTATGAGTGGATGAGAGATCCTGAAATAGTTATATAAATCCAAAGTTATTAAACACACAGCTAAGTAACCTTTAAGGACACCTTCAATCTTATTAATAATACCATGCACAACGTCTAAGTCAATGACAGAATAAACGCTCGTATCAAGCAACATGTCATACATTAATTATACATAAAACTGATGGTCCAGGATGTGTTATTTTAAAGCATAATGTATTTTGCTTTGATGGAAAATATTTTTGGTAAAAACAAGGAGTTGCCATGGGCACTCCCTGTGCGAATAGTTACATGAACCTTGTGATGAGTTGTTGGGAAAATAAGTATGTGTTGAATGAGCATCCTTATAGGAAACATATATCCCCGGATTCACGAATCCTCCGTGAAAGACTTAATAAGTCTTACTCGGAGGATGCAGTTGAATGGTATGATGTCAGCATGCCATGAATATTCATGAGGGCACGCTGACTCAACCGTAAGTCTTACACGGACCGTGTAGGAAAGCAGGGGGTGTGACTGACTGCCAAGCAGTCTAAATGTCAACGCCCCTGCAAGGGTTGGTAAAGTAAAATGAAAACACACAAGAGCGAGTCCGCTCAAATGTCCTTGCACCGAACACCACACTCCCTGACATTGTAAACCCCCATCACAGTTATAAAAAGTAAAACATTAATTTTATTTTTTTAAATTCCAGAAATAGCTGCCCGTATTTGCATGTGTGTGTGCGGGTATGCCCATTGCTTAGCTGTAGTTTGCAATTCTGACATGGAAGAGCATAAGAAAGAATGTTGATGCAAATTACATGTAATAGCGTAATGGTAGAGCGTTCGCACAAAGAGGAGGCATTCACGGTTTGAGTCCCACCACTCCCCTTCTTATTTATGTTATAAATCAGTATATGAAATAATACCCGACATATATGATTAAAATATTAGTAAAAACCAGTGAAATGGCCAATGTATCAGTGAACAAAATATATATTTTTAAAGGATCC
This sequence comes from Protopterus annectens, assembly GCF_019279795.1. Classification (NCBI taxonomy): domain Eukaryota; kingdom Metazoa; phylum Chordata; order Ceratodontiformes; family Protopteridae; genus Protopterus; species Protopterus annectens. Next base: position 350,200,122 of record NC_056727.1, read on the forward strand.
TGATATATAATTGCCTGCAGTTAAGCAGCGCTTTACCCAGCGCAATAGAGTTGCCCAAAGTTTAAGAGCGCTTTACCCAGCGCAATAGAGGTGCCCATAGTTTAATAGTGCTTTAACCAGTGCAATGGGTTTGCACGGACATGCGCGCTGTGCCAACCAGGGCACCGTAGGGCACCCTGGAGCAACATAGAGCAAAGTTGCTTAAACACAGCCACACCCCCTAGCCTGCCTGGACAGTATTAAAATAAAATGAATAACAAGGTTCGAACCCAGGACTCTGTGCATCATAATCAAAGTACAGAACCACTAAACCATGATAGCTTATTAGAAACAGCCACTGTTAACATACATATACTTAGAAATGGTAGATTAACCATTACTAAGCAGGTCTGCAGTCAGCCGAGAATTTTCAAAAATGGCCAATCACAAAAAAGTGCAGGAAATGCAGCATATTTAAGCTCCATAGGTGGGAATACTCACCATAAGTGATTGTAGCTCACATCTGCAGTTAGAATGGCTGGTGCTGGAGAGGGTACACACTTCCGAGCACAACGTTGGGGCATCGAGGAGTCAAAATACATGGTTTGGCTCTTTGTCCACCGTCATGAGTCAAGACTCCTGCAGGGCCATTTACAAGGGACGGAGTACAAGGCAGAGGCTTGGAACCAGTTAGCTCATGACCTCACCAGTGTCACAGGCATTCCTCGGACTGGTGAGCAGGTCCATCACCACCATGCAGACCTGAAGAGACAGAAGCAGGACCACCTGAACCAATGGATACAGGAGGCCAGTGGGATGCAAGATGCCCCACAACTGAGTAGGTAGCCATGGAATGCAGTATGTAAGAATTGATAATTGATTCTGTATAACTGATAGGTATGTCTCAATATCCCTTCATTTACTTTACAGCTGCAGGTGACTGTGCTGCGAATCAGCAAGCCTATGCAGATAGGCTGCTAAGGCTGTGCCACCAGGCAGGTTAGTGATTATTCTGCATGTATTGTTATATAAAATAGGGGAGAGAGCATGAAATAAAGTGTTGCAGTCCAATAATACAGCCATAAAATGGCCTGAATAAGTCCTCTGCATGTACTGTCAGATAAAAAAGTCAGAGAGCCAGAAAAAGAGTGTAGTAATCAATTAAGAAAGGTAAAATATGTCCAGAATAATATCTCTGCAGGTACTGTCATATAAAATAAGTGAGTGAGCCTGAAAAAGAGAGTGTTCTAACCTATTAATAAAGGTATAATATGTCTTGAATATGTATTCTATATGCACTGTTATAACAAATAAAGGAGTGAGCCTGTGGAAAACTGTGTAATGTCAGTAATAAAGGTCTAAAACCCGGAGTGTGTCTGTGTCACTTAGTTTGAAATGTCGTTGCACCCTTGCATTATACAAATAAAATTGTTTTGAAAAGTGCTGGCAACCCAGAGTTGTGCAGTCCCATCTAAAGTTGGTGATGGAAGTGCTAGTAGCTGTGAAGCATATATACAGTCCTCAACAGTCAGTTACTGGCTGGCATGCATGAGTAAATCTGGCACACGAGTAGTATGTTAATTTGTTCCCCAGAAATGTGAGTGTGCTTCAAGAAATGCAGGGTTCTGTACAAATTGACGTGAAAATGTCATGTGAAAACATCCAGATATGTAGATAAAGAAATATAAATGCAAACAAGAAATATGTAGCAGTAACATCTACATCTTGGACAGTTAGTATGTCAGATATAGGTCAGGTATATATTGAACTAGCCAAACCCATTACACAACCTAATGCATGGTGGCAAGTGTAATAATACATGTAGGGGATATACACTTGCAGTCACTAGGAATGTAGTGTAGACTAAAAGTAATTATAAGATGTTAATTGAGGTTTTTTTATACACTCTACTGTATGTGCATAAACCATGCAATTCCACACCTCAATGGGTATGTGTAATCTTAAATATTTGTTGGGACATATGTCCTATTGTTCTATAAATATTTGCATTCAGGTTGATGCATGTGCCCTGTTCAAACACCACAATCATGGTGGCCTGTTGCTACCAAACATTCCTGCATGCTGTTGAAATATCCACTGTCGTTCAATATATGCATGTGTTATGCATGCTGTTTAGCTGTTGGAACTTTGGTGTTTTGGGTTAATGAGAATATTACTGTATGCTGTTACAACTAATCTGGAATGCTGTTGTTTATGTTGTAATTAAACACACCTAATCACAGAACGTATGGGAAGGCCAGTCCCAGCGGACCCACCTGTCCCTCCTCAGCTGGTGAGTGCACCTGGCACCAGCAGGTCCTGTGCCCAGCCCGGGCTCCCCTCCTCCGTTGGTCCTGTGCCACCTTTGGGTGGAATCGCTGCAGGGGATGGGGCTCGCCCCCCCCCCGTGCAAGCATGGGCGGAGAAGGGCCACATGTCACCCTTTGAAGGGTCCGGGTTGTGGTGTGTAGGGAGATCCAGCATTCAGTCACTGATCCCCTACGCCAGCTCGAGGCAAGAGTGGTGTGTCTCATGGGTGAGCCTGCCCGTCCTACACAGCCCCCAGCACAGCCACCCTCGGAGCTGTGAAGGTGCAGTGGTGACTCCCCATGGGTGGGGATCTCAGTTCCACTGTTACCATCTGTGGGCTCATGGGCTTGCGATTTCCAAACATCCATCCCCATCAATTGTGTTCACCCACCCCATGTGTCATACACCGCCCCTGTATGTGTCTTGTCTGTCTTGTCTATTTACCTCCCCAACCTAGCTCCCCAAACATACCTACTTCCTCTACCTCACTTTCCACTCTCACCTGAAAAATAAAAAAAAAAAAAGGCAATCTGTACCCAGAAAAAAATTACGCCTCATACATAGCTGCCCATTTCGCACACATGGCCAATGGACATGTAAACTGATAATTATAATTGGCAGTACAACATACTTTGTTGTCCTCATCCCTCTCCCAGGGGTGGAAGGTTTCAAATTTCGCTCAAAATGTATTGCATATGCACAGCTGTTGCTGGTAAAGAAATGGGCAGCTATGGACTTTCCCTTCACCCGTCCTGCACATCCCGAGCTTGTTTACTTACTGTCTGTCCCTCTTTGTGCCCCCTTTTTCACCACTTTCCTATCTCCCCATTTTCTTTTCTTTAAAAGAAATTAGCGCGGGGGTTAGCGGGAGTAAGCACTTTTAAGCAGTAGTAAGCGGGTTTAAGTGAGTGTGCGCATGTGTGCGCTTAGCTAAGCATCACTAAGCATCGCGCAAACCCACTTACAACTGCTTAAAAGTGCCTTAGTCACTCTATGTCAGGGCCCTTGTTCTGCTCAGCAGCAAAACAAAAAACCTCTGCCAGTCTCAAACCCCAGACTACTTACACAATAGATTGCATGAATTACCACTAAGCCACAGAAGACATACAAATAACTTGGTGCTGAAATAAATATATCATGCATTACAATGAGGGAATGTAAATGGAAATTAGGAATGGTATAACACAAATCCTGTTCTGTGGGTCTTTACCAGCAGTTGTTGTGGAATTGCATGACATGACTGTGAAAGGAGAACCAGCCATCCTAGCAGGAAATAATGTTGCAGTAGCACCTTACAAACACCACACAGTATCAGACCAGGATAAATACTGGCAAAGTTGAATAGGGCAGAGGCCAGACTCCCCAACTGTGACTGCTTTACAGGGATGTCCCTGATTTGTAAACCAATGTTAGCTGTGCCCCACTGAATCACTATGAAAAGTACTAACTGTAGGCAGACAAGTGTGGAATCACACATAGTGAATAATGTCAACAGGTGAGAGTAGACACTGCTTGCACGTCAGAAAAGGTGTACTTATACATATGCTCTGATTCCCAAGAAAGTCTCAACTGCAATATGTCTGTAATATATTGCAGGTGTATCTCACTTATATGTACCTTTCACTGATGCTATTCAAATATATACCTGAGAGTATCTGAGGCCTGGCAGAGGCAAAAACACACAGGCATATCAGCATTACTGATGTTACACACTCTGCAAATAGCTTTGGAAGGAGTTCCACAAGCATGCCCTTATGTAGGAGTACAACACAGAAATATCACAGGATGTAGCCATGTACTGCTAGCAACCAACTGTGACAATGCCAATGTGCCAGTGCTGAAAAGACTGGTGTGGTGCACAGACAAAGTATAATAGGCTAACCTCTAGCTACCATCTGGATATGTCCACAGGTGGGAGCTACGCAGACAGACTATTTGCCTTGATAGACTAACAGGTACACAGCAACCCTGTATGTTCAGCAAGATAAACCTCACATGATAATAAAAAATGCTCTTTGCAGTTCTGCACCCCTACCCAAAGGTGCAACACACCTGTGTATTCAGGCAAAAACAAGGGTGTAGGTAGGCATACTCAGTACTGAAATATGTCCAGTTGTCTTGAGCAGCCTGTGCTAATGTCAATACAAACAAACCACAAACTGTTCAGAAGTGAGTAACGTAATAATTACAGTATAGCAGTTCACAAACACTGCATGTGCCACAGGAATACAGTGCAATAACCACATTTGTATGGTAGTTAATTGTCTAATTCAGAAAGAAAGTACATACTCCCATGTATCATGTGTTAGCATTTGGAGGGGTGAGTACATGTCTACACTGAGAAGTGTGTACTGGAAGCAGCAACACTCAGGTTTGAGTACAACATGCATATCACTGGCTACAACCCTAGCTTCAGATAAGAGACATATACCAACCTTCTGACTGACACAACGGTGTCCAGAGCAAACAAGCATGGGCCCCACCTTGGAAAGCTGAAAGGGCTACGCCTACCTAACCTAGCATTTTATAGCAGTGGGCTGCAATCACAGTGAGTACTGCAATCACCAAACAGCAGGCTGCATGCAATTACTGAATGGTGGGCAGCAATTGGTGCAGAGGCTGTCACATGCACATGTGCAGATACCTAGAAAAGAAGGCTGTACCTGCTGTCCACACATGCAATAATATCATTGCAGGTACAGGGAGATAGAGAGTGAGAGATAGACAGAGACACAGACAACAGAGACAGAAACAGAAACAGAGGGAGAAAGCCCAAAACAAACAACCAAAAAAAAAAAAAAAAAAAAAAAAAAACCCAACAAAACTGTAACAACAGACGGAGCAGGGAAATACAAAGGTAAGGTATGTAACTCATATGTATGTGCTTGCATGTAGTGAATGTTCCTGAAGAGTACTCTACACACTGCATATCATCCATGTGTGGCAGCAGTACATATCTATCTGTATCTGCACATGTGCATAGGGCAAGAGACATACTGCAACTGTTAGTGAAGGGTGGACAGATATCTGTTGTTGAAGGTTGTTATGTGCATATATCTATGCAGGTCGTAGTGTGTGGCAGAGAAAACAGCATGCAGTGCTGATATATGTCATGTGGTGGTTAAACGCTGTGGTACTGATTTGTCAGATCTGCTGTGTTACAGCCAGTGAGGCCTGCTAAAGCTACATAGGCTGAGGGCACCAAAATGCATTCTGCACAACACTGTGCAATATAATCACATAACTGTACATCCCACAACTGTCGCATAAGTGATATCCCCACCATGAAAGGTGGACTGTACATGTGCCTATATGTCCATCTATGTGTACAGCAATGGATGTGTACATGTATGTGTATAGATATGTATGTATATATATATATATATATATATATATATATATATATATATATATATATATATACACACATATAATGAGAGAGAAAGACATGGGGTCATATGTACTGCAACAGGTGTGTGGTGACCAAGGCATGGACTGTAGACAAGTGTCAATACTGCAGTGCCATTCCACCTTTCCAAAACACTGTACCCATTAACTACGACATAGGGAGAGATCTACCTAACACTGAAGGTGTGATAAGGGAATATGGGACACACGTGGACAGTAGCCTCCTCTTTGATAAAGACAGTGCCACACTAGACCTGTAATCTGTCTGTGTGGTATGTGTCATGACAACAGGTGTGTCATCTAGAGAAATATAGGTCAATGTTCCTCTCAACTCATCACAATGCCCTGTGTGTTATGCACCTCACATGACAACTACAGCAGGTGGAAAGGCCACAGACATACCTCACAAAGGGTAATACTGGCCGCAAACAGATGCCCTATGCAGACTGACTCAAAAAAACACATCTAGACTGTATTGCATACCAGCCACACAGAGGTGACCTCTGCCGGACATACAGAGTATGTCAGACCCACAGCTGGGTGACAACCACCATGGAAACATATCACAATCCCTCCAGGATACATGCTCTAGGGCCCTAAACCTCATCAGCTCACTAAACAGCACATGCTGGAGGGATAGGTTCCTATCTCAGAGATATGCCATACACTGGAATAGACCACCTAGCAATAGCAAACAAGGCTCCTCATTATCAGTTGTCATAAATACCCCTGATGATTGTTTGGGAGATTGGTAATACACCCCAGGAATCCCCTCTGTGGTTCTGGTTGACAGGGGCAAGTGAAATCAAAGTAGTACATGTGTGTCAAAGGCCAGGGTAGTATATGGCTAGGCTGCTGTAGGCCCTAGGGCCAATAGCATATTACCTACCTATGACACTATGCACTCACACATGTACTCAATGCAATTCCTGCTATGTGAGGTTGAATAAGTGTAACGCTGAATGTGTGCAAGGTCTGTAAAGGTGTGATAGGTTAGTGTGAAGTTGTATCTGACATGGTAGTATCTATCCTAGCTGTGAGGCCAGCAAAAGATGTGTATTGTACTGTTAGGCAGACATAGTAGAATGGCATACGATGTGACGTAGTTCCTTGTTGACAACCGTGGTGTCTCACTGTCGGCTAAAGCAATACATGTATGCTTACTGAGTGGTACTGCTGGTGAATCCAACTCCCATATGAACTGTAGTACTACCTGAAGCTGTAGGCCTAAACAGAACAGTATGGTGTGTGTTCACATTGCTTGGAAACACTGTCTTGTGTGTTTCCCGTAGTCTGCACAGAAGACATAACTCAGGCATAAGGGTTTGTAAGTAGTGGCACACAGTACTGTATGGTACACAGGTAAAGCTCATCTGTGTTGGCATACAGTGGTGTGTTGTATGTTTGTCTGATGTGTGTGTAATTATGCCTGTACCATGGCTGCAATCATATGTGTGTTACAGGGTATACGTGTGTATCTAGCAACATATATACTCTGTTACAGCAGTATGCCACCTATAGTAACAACTGTGCACATATGTTAGGCAGGGCTATGGCATCAACGACTAAGGTGGTTGAATGGTACTACTGTAACTGTACTTTACATTCATTGCAATGGATGACATCTCTGTTCGTGCATTGGCGTGATATATACACCTGTGGCGAGGTTGCGCATTATGTCACAAACAGTGTGCTCGGTACTGTTGTATAGTGGTTTGATATATAGAGTGTGCCAGGCACTGTTAGTCAGTTGTGGCCTGAGAACCAATAAGTGGTATTGAACGTGTGTATCCTCTGACAGACAAATGGATGGTATATATGTTAGTAAAGTGATATCTGTGGTTAAAGGTGTAAAGTGTGCCACAGGACTCGCTCACACATATTGTTCATATCTCTTTCAGCCAGATGGCCCACCAACATAACCCGTCTTACACAGCAGCGGAGGAAGAGGAGATACAGCAAAGCCTGGTGCAGCACTACACAATGCTGTTTTCCAGAAGCAGCCAGCACCAGCAGGAGCAGACTGCACTGTGGCAGGATCTTCTTCGTTGGGTAAATGACATAGGCATGCATAACCAGATATAGGATCAGGTACACCATCACTGCAATGATTTAATTAGACATGTCCAGCGGCGTGCGTCTGATATACAAAGACAACAGCTTGCCACAGGTGGTGGGGTGGCCATTCATCCCCCCCTCACCAAAGTGGAGGAACTGCTCCTAAGCATGGTGGCTCCTGGACAACAGCAGCAACTCCCACTGGCATGTGTTGTCATGGAGGCTGGAGCCACCCAGCATGTTCACATGGAGTGAGCAGGTAACATGCCCTATCTGTAGACTACAGTTAACTGTATTGTTAGATTATGTCTACGTGAGATGTGTACTGTGTTTTTAGCAGTTGAGCTGCCTAGTGTTGTGCAATACTGATATGTGGAATATTATCTGTACACCTGTGGCTGTTGACTGTTGTTCTACTGTAATTTAGCATACCCCCAGTAGCAATGCCACAGTTGTGGCCACTGATGAACTCTCTCATATTCTCGTAGGTCCCTCTGGTGTGACAGCAGGGCAGACGATCCATGCTGGGGAGTGTGGTATAACTGCAATGTTGGTAATGAAATGTGCATGTCATAGGTGAGGTGTAGGCCATGTACACGTAACACATGTATGCATAATGCATGCCATGCATGTTTGCTGTAAGACGTTGCACAGCTCAGTAATGTCAGTAGCTGCCTCAATGACATGGAATACACAGAGCATCAGACACAGTTGTGGCAACACCGTACTGCATATTGGATAGGCATAGTTGCTACAGCTGTACACAACATAACACGTTTATCATACGCAGTACACAAAAACATGCTGCATATGGCATTACCACACACCCGCTGTAAGGTCACACTTCAGTATCCCACATGTCATCCACACACACATGATGTACCTCTGGGTAGAGGCCTATCATGGGGCTGTGCAACACTCTTCAACACATAACACAGTCATGTTAGGCAATGCTCCCTATTGGGCACCTCACACACCCATGTACAAAGTAGCTGTGGAATTGTGAATGTAGCCACGGCACTGCAGTTCAGGTACAGCATGCTAGGTGGTGGTCTGTCACACAGTAGCCGTGAGTGACCACAAGATGCATGATGATGATGGCACATGGTACTACACCCCATCCAGTTACAGTGACCACAGTACTACACATAGCAGTCATTGCTTTGCACCTCAATGTTGTGTGTGTCCAAACATATGCACCTATACACAATATGCATAGCATGTTGTGTGTGTGTGTGTGTGCTTACATATGCTAGTATGCACAATATGCACAGCAGTCGCCATCTGTACAAAGTGTCACATATATGTCCTGGAATGCTATTGGGTGTATAGGTCACATGACACACATTGGGTATGTGTGGTGTTTAATGTTGCAATCGTGCAGCATGCCATGTCATGGCTGGCACCGACATATCTGCAAAATGTCCCATACTCACTATAACCACCGTACAATGGCCATGTCGAGCATTGGGATTCCTTAACGTCTACATGCACCACTCATCCCGTGTGTGTACATAGCAATGCATGTGCTACACCTGTGCCCACTATTATTTGCTATGGACACAGACACTGTAATCAGACATGGAGATCTATGTGTCACATAGATAACACATGCAGTCATGGTATATATACCTTTGATTGATGATGCACAGGACATTGCAGAGCTGATAATACTTGCACAGCAATGTTGTGTCCATGTACACATTGTGTTCCAGGGTGTAGCCAATCACTGAACAACTACACACATCCATCAAAGCCATGTATACTGTCATTAAATATGGCTGTCTACACTTGCACTGCATGGTCTTGAGCAACACATATTCTGCATGCTGACACGTGTGAGGTGACTGTTTGCCTTGTGATACTGTCACCCACCTTCTCCCAAAACTGAGTATGTGTTGGATTGCTGGTGTGTGTGTGTGTGTGTGTGTGTGTGTGTGTGTGTGTGTGTGTGTGTGTGTGTGTGTGTGTGTGTGTGTGTGTGTGTATGTGTGCATGTGTGCATGTGTGCATGTGTTCATGTGTGCATGTGTGCATGTGTGCATGAGTGCATGTGTGCTAACATCATGTACAGATTGTAAAGTGTGTTTCCTGTCTTCCTCTCACAGGTGCTGAGTTTGGGGTGGCTGAAAGCAGCAGGGAACCTGAAGTCACTGCCACAAATAGTAGAGATGATGAGACATGTATTCTGGCACAGGAAGGTTTGACAGGGTCTGTCGTTGGTCCGCCAATCGACAGTACACAGCGTTCAACCCCATCTATGCACACACTCATACTGCCAATACATCTCTCATCACCAATGGCCTTAGCGGAAGGACAGCATACAGTTGGCATTGACCAGGAAAGTGTGGTACCCATGGCACTTGCATCCCCTCACAGCAGCCATAGCCAGATTCCTGGAATGGTACCACATAGGCAGATGTCCAGGGGTTCTTGGGGGAGCACCGCTGGTCATATTGCCCCTGGCAGACGTGCCCTCACAGGTCTTACAACCTCCAGTATGTTCTGGGCTGTAATGCAGGCTCAGGCACGTATGGAATGGTACACCAGACAGGGACTAAGGGTGCAGAGGTCCCATTACACCGCTATCAATGACAGCATCCGTGACCTTGCCGGTGCCATCCGGAATTTCACCGAGGTCATTGATAGACATTGGGTGGAGACAATAGATGCCCTCCACAATGTGTCTTCCATGAGCCAGGACCATGCGGGACGGTTGAGATGCCAATGTGGATGCATGCCAGCAACAGCAACAGCTGACAGTGGTTGCAGATGACCCACAGATCACAGCCGCTCCCGTAGTGGCAGTACCAGCCCCAGCAATGCTGGGGCTGGCCTGTCCATTGACCGTCCTAGTAGACCACATGCACGTGGCTCTGGCCAGTCCCAGCAGTGACATGGGTCCAGTCATTATACCTCTGGCTCTGATGATAGTACCCAGTCAGGGTTGGTACCTGATACTGTCCATAGCACCCCTGCCAGGCACAAGTACCGTGTCCGTGGCCAGAGACAGTGATCTGTACAGCCTAGCAGGTACATTCTGTGGCTGTCCCACAACCTCCCATATATGGCAGCCACATGCTGGAGCTGTGTGCATGCAGACACACACACATTAACCAAACAACTAGGGTCACACATACACACACATTACATCAACATTGGCCCATTTGAACTGTTGTTCCTCACACACACACACACACACACACACACACACACACACACACACACACACACACACACACACACACACACACACACACACACACACACACACACACACACACACACACACACACACAGACATGTCGATTGGATGGGTCAATGTCGGGCTCTGGCAAACCAACAACACACCCTGTGCATATGATGACACCTGTGCCACCTCCTGTCATTTGTAACATTGATGCAGGAGCAGGCTAATATGGTGCTGATGCACAGGGTGACATTATATCAGTGTAGAAATATTAGCAAGTTGTCAACAGGAAAGTGTAATGATATCCTTGTAGGTATATCAGAGCAAGCATTATGCATCAACGCTCTGATTGTCAATGTAGCATTGTTTACACCAGTGTTAGGTCTGAGTATGTATTGTCCACCCATGTGCCACTTGGCTGAAGTGTAAAGTGCTGCCAGCATGTGTTAGTGAGTGGACAGTATGTGTGTGATGTGAGCAGTACAGATTAGCAGGTGTACATCTGTGAACATGGTGGGTGCACACTGTCTGCATGTACATGCATAGTTGAGACATGGGACATGTGACATACGCTGTTGTACACATTGTTAACATCTCATAGTATCTTTCGATTGCCAGTATGCATTCTACTACAGATATGTACTAACATGGGTACACATGTGTGTATGACATGGGTTGACACTATGCTGTGGGTGATACTGTTAATATCTGTCAATGATTTTCAGTCTGGTAGTATACACAACCTCAACAGCATGACTATAACCAATCATTAGATTATGTCCTGACAAATGACACACAGTTGTAGGGAACTCAGTAACAGTTGGATCCTTCCGGTACTATACTATAACAGTAACCAATGGTATTGACCACCACCCATTCCTTGGACCACACCTGGTTGGCATATAGCCCTCTTAGGTACATGCAAACACACTAGGGATAAGTCCATCCACATCTGGAAATGCATACATTGGCCTACAATGCATTCCCTGGATGGGACGCATATCCTACACAAGAGTATCATACAGACAGATACCTGTTGTCTGATACATGCTGTATAGCAGTAAGCCGACTATGGCATAGTCATCCACATTTACTATACATACTATCTTGACAGTACCACATAGGTGGTAGCCCTCAACATGTATGTTGGGCACCAATGTGTACATGCAGCCACGTGTTACGTCATCTGTCCCTTGGTATCCACATATCCATAGGTATTGTGGAGTCCCTCGGTGTATCACATAAGACATTAGGGGCCTGAATGCATATCCACAAGGCTGTTGTACACCTATAATGACTGTCCATTATTGCCAGTCGTTGTTGTGTATGAACATGTCTGACATATACCCCAGGCATATACCCTCACTCACACTACTCTATAGTAACTGTCATGGGTGTGTGTGGCACAGATGACCTTGGCCACAGATCACTACAGTGGCCGGCCTTGTCACATACATACATATGTGACCTACGATCTGAGAAGCAGCGGCACAATCTGTCAAAGGTAACAAATGTATTCATGTAGTATGCAGGCTTCACACCTATGTACTGATTGAGGTCACATGTACACATATTTATTTGCCACGCAGATGCCTGATGTGTGCAATGGACATACTGTTTTAATCATGATATATCATACCATTGTAAAAGCAAAACCCACACCACATTGACCAACTGTGTCACACACACACTCAGCAACTGCAGGATTCAAACCCCTACCTAACTAGGTTATGATACTAGTGAGATATGCATTAGCATGGTGCGCTATATGCTTTGTTGGGTGGTTGTTCTTCTCCTGCTATATTTGTAGGATGCTGACATCATCAGACTTTCCAAAGAGGAATGTACCTCTTTTAATGTGTTTTCCCAGTCTCCAAAAAGGGCACTCCTCTCAAAGGAAATCACACACATACACACCCCAACACGCACTGTCAGTGTTTGCAAGATTTAAACCCCTACCTAATTATGTTATGACACTGGAGAGATAAGCACTAACACGGTGCGCTATATGTTTTACTGGGTGGTTTTCCTTCTCCTGCTATATTTGTAGGATGCTGACATCATCAGACTTTCCTAAGAGGAATGTACCTCTTTAATGTGATTTCCCAGTCTCCAAAAAAGGTACTCCTCTCAAAGGAAATCACACATATATCCCCACACACACAAACGCACACTGTCAGCGCTTGCAGGATTCAAACCCCTACCTAACTATGTTATGATACTAGAGAGACATGCATTTACACGGCACACTATATCCTTTACTGGGTGGCCTCTTTTCTCCGGCTATATTTGTAGGATGCTGGCATCATCAGACTGGACATGGTAATGTGTGTACACTTTGTTTTATGCAATTCCAGGAATGAGCCATGTGGGTCGGCAGGTATCAAAAGCTTGAACAGGACCCCATAATTCTTACCTTGTGTGATCTATCTGTGGACACATTGACATTCCTTCATATGTCAACACATATTTATGCACACATTGTTGGTTTTGTGGATACGACATGTGTCTGGGATGTTGATAAAGGGCTATTCAAAGTCTATGTGGGACATGTGTAGCTCTGTTCAGTGATGTATGTCCTGGGTGGCTGCCTTGCAAACAGTCTAGCATGTTTGGGAACATGAACATACCACAGTTGGTAGGGTTGTGTTTTTGTCAGCTTCCAATAACTCTGTTTATGACTTCAACCATGATGGACTCCATGGCCTTGCAAGATCAGACTTCATAGGCTTACTGAACTATACTTCCCATGGTGTGTTGTGCATCAACACTTGTGGGGAGTGCCATATGTTGCTGTAACACACTCAACGGTTCCAGATCCTGTGGAGAAGGTGAGGCTCAACTGACTGTTCAGGTTCAGGGTCTGTTTGTTCTGTAGTTCATGCATGACACATATTGGGAAACAATGTAATCCAATTGCTGCCATGCTTTTGGCTTTGGGGGGAGCTGTTCAGCCATTCTACATGTGATATCTCCTGGTATGATGATAGGGACTATCGTCAGTGGGCTGTGGGTATGTATATATGGGCCTGTCTGACAGGATGTCGGCATTGTCAGTCAGGTACAGTTGGCCCTGACCCAGGACATATATGAGTGTACATTGCTATTTATGACATAGCTGAAGGAGGTGTCATGATTCAGTCTGGACTCCTTCTCAGCTACTCTTTACAAAACACCAACAAACCTGAGCACTAATCCCTGTTATACTCTTTTACACACTCAACACCCTTCTGATCCTTTGTGATCAGGCTACGGAGTATGTCATCATAATATCCTGGCATGTCCAGGGGTTGGTTTCGTGTGCACTTTCCAGTCCAGCTGGTGAATATTGTGATTCTGACACAATGTCACATCTGCCTCATGTACACAGACAACCCTCTCCTCCTCCCATCAAACTCAGATATATGTGAGATATGCACCTATATAGACATACAGGAGGCTAAGCTCTCTCGACCCATGACTGGCACAGTTTATCAGGTGATGAGGGTAACCACACACACCACATATCAGTCTCACATAAACCTATAGTGGCAGCAATCAAACCACGTTATCATACATAAACATACCCGGATGCTCTAAATAAACTCTGCCTAAGCAGCAGAGACCTCCAAAGCAGACACACAAACAACTGCTACCCCACTACAATACCCACATATCACATAGTTCACAATATCAGTGTGCCACACAGTCACTGCCCTTCAAGCTAAACAACACACTGAATACACTTGTAATAGGTGACACTTATTGTCAGATACACTGACGTCCCACTCACCAGGCCAAACAAGGGAATAGTCACTTTGTGCTGTCTGTCGGGTGCCAGGATCCACCACATAACACATGCACTCAGGTCACTCCAAAGCAAGTACAGGACTGGCTCCATCATTGTCCAGGCTTGTGCGTAAAACCACAGACATTCCTCCCTGGACCACATGACATGATACATAGAGAAACTCTCTGATCATGTAGCCCAGGCCAGTATGACCCTGACCTTGTCTAGCATGTTACACTCACCAAGTATGATGTCACAGTATACAGACAAGCTTATCACGTTTAACAGTTGGCTAACATATTGGTGTCATTCAAAGGGGATCCAGTGTCTGTCAGCCTGGGGTGCCATGCTCGACATGCCACGTAGCTTCGCTATGGACAGCTTGCACCTGTCACCCTTGAACTTTTGAATACTGGCTAAGGCTCTTGCTACCACCATAGTGCCTTTTTTAAGCAGGGCTCAAAAGACAAACTCACCTCCATAGACATTACAGAGTAAATGAAACTAAGGTTAATGCTGCTCAACACCAGATGTGTTACCCTCAAACTGCTCCCACTCAGGACTCTCCTCAGTATGGAGAATAGTGATATCTGTGCACTAACAGATGCCTGGTTCAGGCTCACAGACGCACACCAGCACTACCGGGTTATGTTTCATACCATGATTTCTGACCACAAGACTCGGAACGGACAACACAAATAGGGGGAGTGTCCATATACATCACAGATACACACACCTCCAGGTTAGTAGCACTGCACAAAGCATCACATACCATACATATGCAACTAACATTGTGCAAAACTGCCGTTCAGTTTGTTGCCTGCTACAGACCACCCTCCCAAACTCAGGAACCACACTCAGCTTTCCTGGGAACAATGGAGAATATGAAGGTCTCGCCAAACACAATTATATTGGGTGACTTCAAATATCCAAACATTGACTGGGGATACTACTCAAGCCCAAACACCCTCGCCCAACAGTCACTACTATTTGTAAACTCATATGCTATGGCACAGCCGGTCATCACACCCACATGAGAGGAAAACATATTGGACCTGATCATCACCAACATGGGGACTCTATGTTCCAC
Organism: Protopterus annectens; assembly: GCF_019279795.1. Taxonomy (NCBI): domain Eukaryota; kingdom Metazoa; phylum Chordata; order Ceratodontiformes; family Protopteridae; genus Protopterus; species Protopterus annectens. The sequence continues at coordinate 350,215,926 of NC_056727.1, forward strand.
ACCAGCGATATACCCCTCATTGGTAAGGTCAGAACATACATTGATCTCACTGGACACGCATATCCCGTCCCCACACCCATCCTGGGTAATCTTGGTGAACTCCTCATAAGCCAACATCTTACTTCACCAAAGCAAGGTGGTATCCTTCAGAGAACCTGGGACAGTGGTAAATATGGCTCAGACTGCTGAATCCTTTACATACACATTCTATGGACACCTTGTGGACTGCATGGATTGTGCTATCCCAAATAACAACAGGACTCACTCCTCCAATGGCAGGAGACTTGTCTGGTAGACCCCGGCCATTAATAAGCTATACAACGACAGGAGGAAGCTCCTACATGATAGAGCACAATCCCAGACAGGGAAGGCATCTGTGATCTGTACTAGCAGACAGCTATGATCACTCATGAATTTATCTAAGGGCTGCTTCTAATGGGCAATTGCACCAGACACATAGGACAATCACAAGGCCTTTTTCAGTAATGTCAGGAACCTGGGTGGACACTCACTGATATGCTGTGAGTTACTGCATACTGACTAAACATACCCTGAACCCACTGACATTGCCAACATCCTGGCAAACAGGTTTAGTGCAGATGTATCTCCCACATCCCCCCTAAGGAGCAACTATCCATCCCAACAGAATGTAACCTCCCTGACATCACAACTTAACAGGTGAGTGCTGCCATCCCCAAAGTGGACAACACAGCATGAATGGGACCAGACGGTGTCCCAGCCTGCATCTTACATGAGCTTCATGACAGACGTAACCCTGACATTACATCACTGTTCAATATCGGAGTTACTACAGGATATGTACCCAAGGAATGGCATACAGCAGCAGTGGTCCCACTCCACAGAGTTGGTGCCACAACGGACCGCAGACAATATCGCCCTATAAGCCTAACTAGCCTGTTCCTCAAAGCTATGGAGCGTATTGTCATGGGACTCATACACATAGACATTGGAAACCTACAGACACTGTGTCCTACACATTTCAGCATTGTTGTGGGCAGATCTTGCCTCTTGAACCTGTTTGTATTCTTTAAACGGTTACCAGGTCCATTGACATAGGGACGGTTTTCCACACAGCCTACCTGGACCTTGCAAAACCCTTCAACACAATACCCCACTCAGCCATTATGCATAGGCTCACCAGCATTGATATGGACACATATCTCACATGATGGGTTGCTACCTGGATCAGGGATAGCACCCACATGGTCAGAACTGCAGGCGCCATGTCTGACTAAACACCAGTTACACGTGGCATCCCACAAGGCTCAGTCCTGGGACCTCTCTTGTTCAGTATATATTTGTCTGATGTACAGGTTAACACAGGGGGAATATGGCTGCAAACTGGGTGCCATAATCAACTCTCCAGCTGGCACATGCATACTCAAACAGGGTCTCACAGAGATGGATGAGTGGTGCCTCAGCCATGGCCTACAACTAAATGCCATTAGTTGCATAGTCATCCCCTTTGGGAATAACAACATGCCCACACATTACCACATGGGTAGTAATCCATTACGTACAGTAGGAGTTGTTAGGGGTTTTGGGGACATGACTTGTTTGTACTGTCGCCTTTGACAATCACGTTGCCAAAGTGGTTGGACAGACCTTCTATATAGCCCACCTTATCCCATATGTTTTCACATCTAGATCAAGTGAGGTCATTGTGCCCCTATACTCATCACAACCATGCTTGGTTACAATGCCACATTTGGGATGTACCTTACCCGACACCTGCAGCAAGTGTAATGGCCACAAAAGTTCCTCACCAAGCAGATCTAGAGACTCACACGGATGCCCTGCACAGTTTGGATACAGTAACTGCAGCTTTACTCAGTCGCTTACCACCTACTCAGATATGATTTGTGCCTGTTGTTTACGGAAATACCCTACCCAGAATTACTGGACATGCTCCACCTCAGGATATCCAACTCCCTTGGAGCTACACACTCCAGGGACATATACTTCAGCACAGATGTTAATAGGACATGCTGGAGGGACAGATTCATATCCCAGAGGCTCCACTCACTCTGGATTGTAATCCTGGTTTTGCATATGCAGAGCCACCCACTGACCACCTACAGGAGACATCTTGACAACTGGATGGGTGATCGTATGTTTACCCCTGGGATATCTTCTGGGTCCCTGCTACACAGAGGCACACTAGCCCAAACATACATGGGCTATCTTGTGTGACCTACTATTCACAGGCACAGTGTAGTAATCAGACAGGGTTGCGAAAGCCAAACACACTCTGGCTAGGCTTGTACATGCCCTAGGGCAGATAGCCTAGTATCGACCTCTGAACCTATGATAATGTTCGGGATGCACAATATTTATTGCTGATAGTGTTTGCAGGTTTTTATTGTATTTGCTTTCCCAGTTTCAATGAACAACTTAGGTATCTGCAGAACATATTTGATTATGAAAGGGTTCCACTATATTATATATGTGTCTGTTGTCATATAACTGTGTGCACAGGGCAGATTGCTGGATAGTGAGAGGTTCCTGGGTTAACACATGCAACTGCCAGATATGTGTGGCCCACTGCTGTACTCAAACATAGCCTAAGTGTGTGAGCATGCCCAGTTCAGGCTTTCCGTGTTTTGTTGCCTGAAATTTGTCTCATTTATTCAAGTGTGTGAGCATGCCCAGTGTGACCTTTCAGTATGTTGCCATCTGAGGTCCACTACATTTATTGATGTGTGTGAACATGACCAATATTAACATTTATACTGTGTGTGTTAGAAGTCAGGTTCTATTCTTACTGCAGGACTCACCTTTGTGTCATAACTCGACAGGGATTATGCTGTCCCTGCAGGGTTTCCATGAGATACTTTGCATAGACTTATCAACATTTCTTCATACAGGCTGACCACTGCAATACTGTCATGGTTTAGTGGTTCAGTACTATAACTATAGTGCACAGTATCCTGGGTTTGAGGCCCATCACTGCTTTATATTTTCAAACTGAGCAGATCAGACTGCTTAAGGGCCAGTAGAGCAAATATGAGCATGTTGGCTTTTGTTTAGCTATGCCCTACTTAGACCAGGCTTGTCTGACATTGCTCAGTATTCACCAACATTGCTGGACATTGCCCAATATTATTCAACATTGACCACAGTTGTGTTAGTTGGTGTGTGCAATTTTGTTTGCATATACTACATGGTGGTAAATGCTGTTTAGCACTGCTTTATATTGCTTAACACATGGCAATCATACCTCAGGTGGTGCTGCATGGCTGCCTATGTCGGATGCACATACTACACTCCCTATACATGTTTGAAAGCAGGCAGTGTCAACTTAGGCATCCCTTTTACTATATGTGCGAGTCAGAGAGAGGTATAATTTCCAGAGTTCCTGCTGAGCCAGTGTATGTGCTATGCATTGCCTCTTTGCCAAGGCCAAAGCATACTGGGCACACCTTCTTCTGCCTACTGGGGCAGGCTCAGGTTGTTCCTCCTCCGAGTCACGCTCTGCCTGTGATGGCCTTGGTAATGGTAGGGGGCTGTTTGGCCCAGGCCTATGCTGGTCCTACTGCAGCTGTTTCCACAGGATCATATTATGTAGCATAGCACATACCATGACAATTTGGGTACATGTAGTTGGTGAGTACTGCAAGGCTCCACCAGATATGTCCAGGTACCTGAACCGTGACTCGAGCAGCCCAAACACATGCTCGATTACATTTTGTGTTTGTGCGTGTGCCTCATTATGGCATTCCTGTTCAGGTGTGTGTGCATTTCTAATGGGTGTCATCAGCCACGGCTCCAGTGCATAGTCAGCATCCCCCACTAGGTGACCATGTGGGATTTCCCCATTGGCAAATGTCTGGTACAGCTGCGTCAGATGCCAGATATGGGAATCATGGTAGCTTCCAGGGCAGCCAGCATTCAGTATTATGCCCTGGGCATCACACATGACCTGGCAGTTGATGGAGTGGAAGCCCTTGCGGTTGAAGTAGACCCTACCCTGCTCTCTGGCTGGTGCTTTGATGCGTATGTGCGTGCAGTCTATTGCACCCACTACCTCAGGGTATTCTGCTATTTGCTGGAAGAGACGCATATTGCTGGTCAATACCTCATGGGAATTGGGGAAATATACATGATCACCGACATGTGCTGACATGGCATCCAGGAACTGGTGCAGTACCCTGGATGCTGATGCTTGTGATATCCCCATCTTATCACCAGTTGGTCTCTGGAAAGTATCTGTTGCTAATATTCTTAGGCCAACACATACCTTGGTTGCCACTGGGATGGGTTCCCCTCTGTTGGTTCTGTGTGTGAGGTGTGACCTACACAGCTCAACAATTTGCTGCAAGTGGTCTCTGTCCACTCTATAGCGCTCCACTATCTCCAGCTCATGTAGCCCCTGGTAGGTTACCCTGGGCCTGTACACTCTTCTCTGTCTCCTCACTGTGGGTTGTCCAGCAGCATTCACATTGTCATCACCCTCAGCATGTTACATATGTCGTCTTATAACAGAAATGGCAGCCCCTAACATTTCTTTGTCTCAGTAATGATTTTTCAGTTTTCATTTCTATTAGCTTACTGCAGTGTTGCAGTGTCTCTTGTGAGAAACATAATGGACTGTTGTTTGCAGAGTTTTAAGTGCTGGGCTGGGCTTGGCTAGTGTACTGCCTTTGTAATTGCCTGATTCTGATTGTTTTCACCTGCTAGCTCTGCTAGTACTCCCTGGTAGCTTCCTACTATTTGTTGTGCTTCCTTTTTCCTTTCTGTTTCCTCAGGGGGCAGCACCACGCACACAAGCGCAAACACGCTCACAGCAACTCACACGCACACACACATGCTTACACAGACTAAAAGTTGCTTATTCTTGTTAAAACGCACGCACACCAGTGCAAATGCACTTACAACTCTTTAAACAGCTTTATACATGCTTACTCCTGCTTACACGTGAGCACTCCCGCTTACACACGTGCACACCGTCTTACTCAGGTTTACAGGCACCCACACAAGCGCATACCCGCTCAGCAAGAAACTTTAGTGTTATCCACGGCATACACCTTCATTTTCTTGACTTTACCTAGCCTACCTGTTGACACACCTCTTTCAATGATGTGTAAATGACAGCTGACATGCCATTCTGCTCCAATGAGCTTCACTTCTTTCATACATACCCCACTCATGATGTCACCTATCTTCTACTCTGTTACTCCCCTTATCCTACTCCTACACTCCACTGACTGTGCTCATTTGCTATGTAAACTTGCGATTCACCCTCCTTTGCATAGGATTGCCTACTAATGCTTGGTTACATCTTTTAGACTGAGCTTCCCTCCTTAGCAACCTCTACTGGGTGGCCATGTTGTCTTCAGCCTGCCATTCACATGCATTGTAAATTCATATTACCAATAAAATCCACATTTGTGGATCTTAATTATTGATTTTCTGCTTTTTAGGGTGTAGCACGTTTGCGCGGCGCTGCGCTACACTTAAACCCTGGAGAGTGGGATGAAAAAAAAGTTATTTTATTTTTATTTTGCATCACTTAACATTGCCAATGGCCGTATATTTGGCCATTGGCATGCTTCCTTCTGTCAATGCATCCTTTTTTTGGAGCTGTCATGGCTCCGTTTTGCTATTTGCAGAACTGTACTCAGTTGTCAACTGAGTACATTTCTGCTAATAACACTACTCCTACTTGGACAGGTTTGGGTTTCCTGGATCGCAAAATTATCTCATTTGCATAGCTTTCGCCTGCAATTGAGGTAATTTGCATATCCAATCCCTGTCCATGTAGGACTAGTTTTGAGAGCTCTGTTGCACGCCCCTACTGGCTGTTCCTGGATCGCTCGGCGGACATGTTGGCTGCATGGAGTCTTACTCTACTCTTAGTTTCCGTGCAAGCCTACGTGAATCTGGCCCATTGTTTTCTTTAAAAGATTTGTGGATGATCTTTTTATTTTATGGCAGGGTTCACTTGATCTGATTCCTGATTTTGTTAATTATTTGCACACTACAACAGCATTCTCGAGATTTACTTATAAATTTTCTATGGATGCCACTGATTTTTTGGATGTGTGTATTTACACAGACAATGATGGCTCCATAGCTACTAAGTTTTATAGAAAAGAATGTCGTGTTAATAATATTTTAAGTAGAGATAGTATGCATTTGAGTAGAATCTTTAGGAATATTATGAAAGGACAAGGAATGCGTACATCTAGATTAGATAGTGCACATAGTGTATTTGAACGTGATTTAATGAAGTTATCTGATGACTTTAAGGAGTGGGGTTACTCCATTAAGGAGGTTAATAATATGACAAAGGAGGTTATGCAGTTGTGACGTACCACAGCCCTACCTTTATTAAATGGAGAAAGAAGGCAGTTTGTTAGACATGGTGATAGAGAGGTTAACTCTGTCAATTTTTTGATGCATTATACTAGTGATCATGGTTATTTTTGTGAAATTATTAAGAAGTATTGGCTGGTGTTATTGTTAGACGATAAGATGGGGCAGGTGGTGGGTTCTACTCCTAGATTTGGTTTTAAGAACAAAAGGAATTTGAAACGTTTATTATGTTATGATGTGAATAGACTTTCTACAGGATCTAGAGAAGATTTCACGTCTGGGTATGGTCAATGTAATTTTTGTATATGTGTAGACATATCCCATGTTTTTGAGCACCCGGTGACCCATTATAAGTACTTTATACATTATATGGCAGACTGCAAGAGTACTTTTGTTGCTTATTTGGTTACTTGTCAGTCATGTATGTGTTTTTATGTGGGTAAAATAAAAAGACAGTTAAAAGAAAGGGTTAGGGAACATTTATTAACTATTAGGAAAAGTGACCCCACTAATGCACTTGCAACACACATTATGAATACAAACGACTCACATCATTGTACATTTAAAGTACTGGAACAGCTTGTTAGTAATGGGAGACTAGCTGACTTAAATAATACTCTTGAACAAAGGGAGACAAACTGGATCATTAGGTTAAATAGTGACACATTTCCAGGTTTGAACAGCCCTGTCCCTTTAAAACCTTTTTTGAAGGGAAGGAGGTTGTTTAAATGATTTTATTGTTAGTTGTTTGTGATAGGTTGATTTGAAAGTAATGTGATGTATATATAATGACTTCTTTTTATATGTTTTATGGTCTGAAGAAGTGTCTGTTGAGGCATGAAAGCGCTAACCTAATAAATACGTCTTGGTTTTACATAAGAAATACATCTTGGTTTTATATGATTTGAGTCATGGAGGTGAAGCGGATTTTCTTTTCTGTTTTGGATTGATTTGCTGTTTTCCACTTATACCATTTCCACAGTGGCATTATTTATATTTAAAGTTCTCCCTGATATAATCTAGAGTTCCTCCTGGCTGTTCCTGAAGCCTCCCCTGACCCACACACACATATCCGTGCCTCACAACTTGTCTCTGATTTTACAGAATACTCCTGCCGTTGCCTATTGCACTTGTCCAGTCCCTCATAACGCACAGACTGCTGCAATAAGTATAATGCAGGACACTACAGTTTCATACTTCTTATTAGGTAAACTATGTCCTGCTACACTAAATATTCAGGTAGTCTAGAGGATTAAGGTGCATTCTTAGTAAGTTGCTCCCTCTGTCAAAGCTCTATGGTTTGAAACTTTTTCTTAACATCTACGTTGTTTATTTTTTTCAAAGCTGTTAAATTAATATGTAGAAATATCCTTGATGCCTAGTAGTGGTGTAATATGATTCCTTATGCTCAAACTGCAGGGTTTGAATCTTGTTAGGTGCCTTTAAGGCACAATGTAAAGACTATCCATGATGCCTAGTGTCCGCTACTCATCCCATTTTGTACAGCAAAACTTTGCTCTATTTTTTAAATGCCTTTAAGGCATGATATAAAGATAAAGCTTGATGTCTTGTGTTCTCCTACCAAATGTGACAGGATCTTCTCATTAGTCTAGGGGAATATAGAGTTATGACAGCACCTCCCACAAACACACACACACATTCCTGCATGCACACATATGTATACAAACAAGCACACAGCCCCTCACTCAATTGCTCTGATAAGCACAATTATCTATTCAACCATACACACACACACACACACACACACACACACACACACACACACACACACACACACACACACACACACACACAAATATCCACATGCATGCACATATGAACATCCCCGCCCCCACTAGCATGACTTGTCCTCTAAACTCTCCATAACTGACCTCTAACTTGATGGTTGAATACAAGTTTTTGGCTGGCCATGTTCATTAACAAAGGAGGCCGATACAACTTACTCAGCCAAGTGATTCTTTGAATCATTCAGATTAATAAGCACCTTACGACAAGCATTTCCAGGGGAAAGCACATAACTAATTACATAGCCCTCTCCCCCCAGAATGCTTTATTAGCATTTAGTACAGCTACAGAGATAGCCCACCATAGTGCTGCAGCTCTTCATTCTAAAGCACAGTGGTAGACATGACAATGAATTGGAAATGGTTACCCAAATTGTACACCCTGTGGTAACCTTTGTGAAATTAACCTATCAGAGTCACACAGGGTACACCCACTTGCAGGAGCATCACCAGTTCACCTACAGCATGTCTGTGGGATACAGGATAAAACTGGAGCACCCAGCAAAAACTCACTTAAACACAAGAAGAACATACAAGCTTCACACAGATAACACCCAGCTAAGAATCAGAGTGGAGAAACAAGCATACAAAGGCAGCAATGTCAACCGCTGTGCAACTGTTAGCATACTACATGTGGAAATAAAAAGTAAAGTTTTTTTTCACTATATCTGGCGAGGGGGAAGATTCAATGCAATATCTAAGATAATTTAATGCCTTTATACTGTCTGCTATTTTTGTATTTGGTACTGTTTTACTGTTTAATTAATGAAGACAAGACTGCTTTTTTTTGGAGGAGGTAGAGTTTGCAGGTCTAAGCTTCACACAATGCAATCTCCCTTGTTGGTCTTCTAGCAGAGATGCAGTAGGAAAGTAATATCCTTGTTGTAAGCCTTATTTCATAATTTCAACTTACTTAGGTGATTGTTCAACAGAATTACTTAGAATCTCAGTATCATATTCACATAGTACTTTATAGTATGTTGTTCAGAAATGTAAATTACCAACTGTAGTTTCAGAAATGCAGAGTGCTACATAATCTATTATTATTATTATTATTATTATTATATAACTTTCAGAATCCTCACACAATTCCTTTATGAAATTCTTAGCCCAACAGACAAAAAAAAAATACCCAGTCAAACTTCTATAATCCTTTTAATTCCTCAGAATAGTAAGAGCCAGGCCCATTCCATCCCTGGTTTCAGCACAGTGTGCCTAACCCTTACAATGCTAACAGCCTAAGCAGTCCATCCATTCCTTGAAGAGGTGAGAGTCTAGTACCAAGACTCAGTATCATGCCATGATTGCTGGCCAGCCAAGCCCTCCCCTGCCTAACCCCTCCCTAGGCAGCCTAGCTCCTCCCCATAGTGGTTGTGAGTCAGACTACTGATCTCCCTAGGAAGATTTATGCATGTGCCCACACATGCCAATACCTCCAGCTTCCTGCCCAGTACTTCCAACATCCCAGCATATAATGCTGCATGCCAACCCCGCAAACTCCTGTAGATGTCAACAGTGCAGTGGACCAGACCTCCTCCCTCTTCTCAGTATGGGTGAGCCAATATTGGTCACTCTTGCTCTCTCTCTCTCTCTTTTATACTCCTTACATGGCTCTTCCAAATTTTCATGCTATTAATCAAATATGGATTTTCTGGATTGTAGTTAAGACTCTATCCAAATACGCTACAGAGATGGGCTTAGTTTTTTTTTTTTGTTTTGTTTTTATCGGGAAAAAATATTTACAGCCCTTCAAAAAATGATGAATTTTTTTATCTTGCACAAAATGAACTCTCCACCAAGCCGATACTCAATTATGTCATATTAAAACTTACATAAATCATTTTGCTTCAACATACATTAATAATCATATTTAGTTGCGCTATCAACAAATGGTGCAGTTTTGAATATTTCTTATGTATGTTAAAGGCATGCATAAATCAGTCATCAAAGTTCTGATTCATTGCATATTTCTACCAAAGGAAATACAAGCTCTGTTGGCAAGTCTTGTTGCAAATGATGTAAGTTTACAGAAAGTTAATTATTGTCCTAGTCAACACCCAGTTCAAGATGAATTGTCCTTCTCACTGGAATCATTTTCACTTTTTTGCATGCATTTTTTATGTAACACAGCCAAATGTGCTTTCTTTGTGGCTTTTTTCTGTTTGTAAAATACTTGTGGAAGAGAAACCATTGAAGTCTGTCTCAGAGGGAGGTCATCATTCTGGTTGTATGGGTTATGGAAATCATTTTTTACCTCATGAAAGTAACCAACATCCATCAGTGACTAGCACTGCCAATAATGCATTTCCTTCCACAAAAATGAATCTTTTTCGACAAATTCATGACTGTAGTAGTACATTTATAGATGTAATTGCACAAGAAGTGAAATCTCCAGAGAGATGCAGGACACTAGTGCAGGAAATTACTCATTTACCCAGAAACTTCTTGTGGCTGAACCCCAAGAAAATTAAAAGAAGTCATAAGCAACTGTATAAGACAAGTGAGTTGTTTTTAGTTGACCACTATATACTTAATTTAGGTATCAGGGGGTAGCTGTAAAAATATAATGCACTTGCGTGAAAAGAACAAGTAGAAATTTATTATTATTTTCTTTTTCTGTCAATGAACATTGTAAGAAAATATATATAAAGGAAACACTGTTCATTTTGTGAGTGAATAACTGCTCAGTAACCACCTCAAGTATATACTGCATTGTTTTTTATTAAATTTATTCATACAATTAATTTTAAAACACAGAAAGTCATTAATGGTCCATTATCTTCACCTGCTCACAACAATGGAACATCTGTATAAAAAGATTTTTTTGCAAAATACTTTATGCGTAACATTTTCCCAATAATAATAACTTCCATGTTTTACTTTAAGTGTATACATATCTATTTGCTGATTCATAAAGGTATGATATTATTTATTGCCCAGACAGAAATGAAGACATGATAAGGTATGGTCATTACACAGATCTTTGCAAGGATCATGTGATTATGAACTCTGATATGTGTTAGCAAGAAACCCATATAACTGTTGTAGAATCCTGGCTTGGTTCCCTAGTTTCTCAGTTTAAATAGATAATAATAAACACAAAGGAGACTTTATTGCAAATAAGACTGCTCAAATCTCTGGTGAACCCAGCTTGTCTGCCCATTATTACCCCACAATGATTTTTCTCTGTGTTAGTGCACTTAGAATGTAGTTAAACTGTATTGTACCCTTAACAATATGTCACAGAAATGAGTGTGATAGTCCCAGAAAGTAAAATCAGAGTTGATCAGAAAAAAAAAATTATGGATGCAGCTTTCACTAAAAGTTTAATTCATTAAGTGAGCCAAGCTGCATAGAAGGTTCATAACATAAAACATATTTTTTATAATGAAAAATATATTTTATATAATTGCTGCAAGGGCTCATTCACTCACTCTTATAGTACTGCTAACTACCTTCCAAATAAATCATCTAATAAGAGCAGTTTAAAAACTAAAACATTTAAAAATCTATACAATTATGTTTTACTCAAAATGCAAAAATAATTTCTACATTATTTTCAGTACACTTCTAATGTGGAGCATAGCATTTACAAATTCCATCTAATATTATTAGTATGCACTTAAGTACCAAGTACTGAAAATCCACTTTTTCAAAGTCAGAGACTTGAACCTTGTACCTCATATAGGCAGCTGCTTGCATTCAAACTCGAATATGAGCTCGGACCTTCAGCTGCTGTAGCTTTCCCAAAAATATTATACGAGTTCGAACAGGGTAAGTGCAGCAGCTGTGGATTAGGGTGTGGAAGGGGGGTGCCAGAGTTAGGAAACAGGAAGAGAGTTTTAGGTTTAGGGAGTGGGAAGGGCATTTTAGGGTTTACAGGAGCAATCAGAGAATTTAAGTTTAGGGAATGGGTAGAGTTTTACGTTTAGGGCGCAATCGGGGACATTAGGATTAGGTATGGGGAGTGATGCTTTAGGGTAAGAGACCAAGGACTCGGGTTGGGAACTTTTTTGCAATTTTAGGGTTAGAGATAGGCTTCTAGTGGGCTATACAGTTTATAGGATGGAGTACTGGTAGGGCTATGTAGAAATGGGAGATTGTGCTAGCTGGAGTTCAAGCATTTGCTTTTTCAAGCAAAGTGGTAGTGAACAGGTATGTTGCAAGCCACTAGCATGCAATCAGCTGTAGTAGCACTATTAGAATCTCGTCATAGAAAATTTTGTTAGGTTTATTAACTGATCATGTCAATTTCAAGTTATTACAATCACACAGTACAACAATTAAATATAAGAACTCATTTTTGTTAGAAACATTCATGTTTGAAATGTTTCAAAAATGCAAACTCAAATCTACTTCTACATCATTAATGTAAAATAATAAGTTAGTGTAAGTGTAAAAAAAGTGACAGCACATATGAATTTACATTATAAATGATTCAGGAAAGTAAGAGTATGCAGAAAAATGAATACTTGATTGAAGAGGTGTTGGTGTGAGGATGTGCAAGTTCATGTTATAGCTGTCAGTGTGCATGTGTAAGTATTTTCAGGTTAAGATTACAATAAGTGAAAGGGAAGGAGATAGAGTTTATATTATACTTTAGAAGTGGCATGTGTGTGTGTGTGTGTGTGTGTGTGTGTGTGTGTGTGTGTGTGTGTGTGTGTGTGTGTGTGTGTGTGTGTGTGTGTGTGTGTGTGTGTGTGTGTGCGTGTGTTTTGTTTAGTGGAGCTGTTAAGAAAAGGTTTTTAGTAAAGTACTGTGTATGTTTGGGGTCAAGGGCACAGGTAGGGCGAGCATTAGCAGACGTGGGTAAGGTGATGCAGGTCGGCTGTTTAATTCTCACAGCTGCTTCTGTCCCAAGCTATTTAATTTTTAACTCCAGATTTAATTTCTGTAGTAAAAGCTGCATTTTGATATCATCTAGGGAAGTATTCATTTGCCTTTTTGCTGCATGTTGCATAACTATCGCCTCTGTGAGACTGCTTCCAGGTTCGATGGACTGAAGTCCGAATGCAGACAAAGTGGAAGTCATCTCCCCCTTGGCCATAAAAACATATAGGTTCATAGGTTCAAACTAGGCTATCTGCCCTAGGGCATTTATAAGCCTAGCCAGAGTGTATATGGCTTTCGCCACCCATATTAAATAAATTTTGCTATGCCCTTTTTCAAGGTTAGTATAATGTGCCTCTGTCTAACAGTGACACAGAAGTGATAACCGGGGTAAACCTACGATCTCCCATCCACTCATCAAGATTCCTCTTGAAGAGAGTCAGTGAGGGACTCTGCCTAACCTGGACTGGGATTTTATTCCAGAGTGAAGGGAGCCTCTGGGTTATGAATCTGTCCCTCCAGCATGTCCTATTTATTTCGGTGCTGAGGTTCAAGTCCCTCGAGCGCATAGCTCTATGGGATTTGGATTTTCTGAGGTGCAGCATGTCCATTAATTTCAGGTTGGACATGGCTTTATACATCAGGCACAGATCGCCTCTGAACAGGCGGTATGCCACTGAGTAGAGCTGGAGTTTCTTTAACCGGGCAGCATACGGCATCTATTTGAGTCCCTTGATCCTCTTGGTGAGGTACTTTTGGGGTCTTTCCAGTTGCTGAAGGTTTCTGGTAAGGTACATCCCAAAAGGGGCATTGTACTCAATTATGGGCCTGATGAAGGATGAGTAAAGAGGCACGATGACCTCCCCTGATCTAGATGTGAATCCCTTCATGATTAGGTGGGCTATATAAAATGTTTTTCTAACCACTTTGGCCACGTGGTTGTCAAATGAGAGATTGCTATCAACTTGGGTCCCCAGGTCCCTAATTACTTCTTCTGTACTTAATGGATTACCACCTATGTGGTAATTTGTGAGCACTTTGTTTTTGCCAAAGAGGATGACTATACACTTTTTGGCATTTAGCTTGAGGCCATGGCTCTGGCACCAGTTGTCTGTTTCTATGAGGCCCTTTTGGAGGATGCTTGTGTCAGCTGGAGAGTCTATTATGGTGCCCAGTTTGCAGTCATCTGTGAACTTGGTCAGCCACAGTCCTTCCATGTTGGCCTGTACCTCCGAGAAATATATACCGAACAAGAGAGGTCCCAGGACTGAGCCTTGTGGGACGCCACTTGTAACTGGTTTGGAGTCTGACATGGCTCCAGCTATTCTAACCATGTGGGTTCTGTCCTTGAGCCAGTTTGCAACCCATCTAGTGACATAGGGGTTTATATTTAAGCTGGTGAGCTTATCTATAATGCCAGTGGGGTATTATATCAAAGGCTTTTGCGAGGTCCAGGTAGGCTGTGTGGACCACCTTCCCTTGTCAATGGCCTTGGTGACTGTTTCAAAGAAATTGACCAGGTTCAAGAGGCAGGATCTGCCCTTAACAAAGCCGAACTGGGTAGGATCCAGTGTCTGCAGGTCCCCAATATCTTTATTTATAAGGTCCATGATGATCCTTTCCATAGCTTTGCAGACCAAGCTAGTGAGACTTATGGGGTGATAGTTTCCAGGATCCGTTGAGACACCACCTTTGTGGAGAGGGACCACTGTTGCTGTTCGCCATTCTTTGGGTACATATCTTGTCGTAAGGCTGAGATGGAACAGTAGTTTTAGGTTTGGGTTTAGCTCTTCTTGGAGTTCATGTAGGGCGCAGCCGGGACACCGTCTGGTCCCATTGATGCTGTGTTTCTTGCTTTGGAGAGGGCAGCTCTTACCTGAGCATCTGAGATGTCAGGGGGGCAGCACTCTGCTGGGATAGATATTAGCCCTTTAGGTGGGTGGGGAGTTTGCGCTGAACCTGTCAGCTAGGATGTTGGCAATGTCTGTGGGTTTGGTGTATTTTTGTCATTTTGGACTAATTCTGAGCATATCTGGGAATTCCCACCCAGGTTCCTAACATAACTAAAGAAAGCATTGTGATTATCCTTAGTGTCCTGTGCAATTTTTCTCTCAAAGATGGCCTTAGACGATTTTATGAGTGCCCGTAGTTTTTTGCTAATACTGATCAGAAATGCCTTCCCTTTTTGGGATTTTGCTCTACCATGTAGTAGCTTCCTCCTTCTATTGTATAGTTTGTTTATGGCTGGGGTCCACCAGACAGGACATCTGCCTTTGGAGGATTGGGTCTTGGTTTTATTTGGGATTGCATGATCCATGCATTCCTGAAGGTGTTCATAGAATGCATTTATAAAGGATTTTGTGGTCTGGGCGTATATCCACAGGCCGGGGCTTTGAAGGATTCCACCTTGGTTTTGAGGAGTGTGAAATTTGCTTTAGAAGTTTTCACTGTGGTTTTCTGGGCATGGGGTGGGGTCGGGATGTGAATATCCAGTGAGATTAGTTTATGGTCTGATCTTACCAGTGAGGGATACACTTCTGGTCTGGAGCATAGAGTCCCCATGTTGGTGATGATCAGGTCCAGTATGTTTTCCCCTCTTGTGGGAGTGGTAACAAGTTGTTCCATAGCATTTGAGTTTATAAATTCTAGGAACCTTTGAGCTAGGGTGTTGGAGCTAGAGTAATGCTCCCAGTCTATGGTTGGGTAGTTGAAGTCACCCAATATAATGGTGTTTGGAGAGACCTTCATATTTTCCAGTGTTCTCAGGAAGGCCAAGTGGGGTTCCTGGGTTTGGGAGGGTGGTCTGTAACAGGCTATAAACTGGAAGGCAGTTTCACCCACTGTTAGTTGCACATGGATAGTCTCTGATGCTTCGTGCTGTGCCACCAACCTGGAGGTGTGGGTATCTTTGACGAATATTGATACTCCCCCTCCTTTTGTGGTTCGGTCCAAGTTTTGGGGCCAAAAAGCATGGTATGAGATATAACCTGGTAGTGCTGGGGTGCTCTCGAGAGCCTTGAACCAGGTTTCTGTTACTGCACAGATATCGATGTTCTCCATGCTAAGGAGAGTTTAGAGTGCGTGCATCTTGAGGTTTAGACTTTTGGCGTTGAGTAGCATTACTCTTAGTTTCTTATCCCTTGTGATACCTATGGAGGTGGGTTTGTCTTTTGAGCCTTGCCTAAAAAGGCACTATGGGGTAGCAAGAGCCTTTGCCAATATCCGAAAGCCCAGGGGTGACAGGTGCAAGCCGTCCCTAGCGAAGCATTGTGGCTTGTCAAGCATGTCATCCCAGGCTGACAGGCATTGGATCCCCTTTGAATGACAGCAATACTTAAGCCAATTGTTGAAATTGATAATCTTGTCTTCATACTGTGGCATCATTCTTGGTGAGGGTAAGATGCTACTCAAGGTCAGGGTCATACCGGCCTGGGCTACATGCTCAGAGAGCTCCTCTATGTCTCTTTTCATGTAGTCCAGGGAGGTACATCTCAGGTCATTCACACCAGCATGGACAATGACTGAGTCATATTTGTACTTGCCTTGGAGTGACCTGAGTGCTTGTGTTATGTGGCGGATCCTAGCGCCCGACAGGCAGCTCACCGTGACCTTATCCTTGTTCAGTCTGGTGAGTGGGACGTCAGTGTGCCTGATGATAGAGTCACCTATTACAAGTGTATCAGGTGTGTTGTTTTGCCTTGAGGGCTGTGACTGTTCGGCACACTGGCTTTGTGAGCTATGTGCTGCATGTGTTTTGTTTTGGGGTAGCGGTTGCTTGGGTGTCTGCTTTGGAGGTCTCTGCTGCTTAGGCAGATTTTTATTTAGAGACTCCAAGTATGTTTTTGTGTGTTTATGTGTTTGGTTTGCTGTCGTGGTAGGTCTATGTGAGACTGGAATTGTAGTGAGTGTGGTTTCCTTCTCCTCCTGACTGGTTACGCCAGTACTGAGTTGAGAGAGCTTAGCCTCCAGTTTGGCTATATGGTTGCATCTCTCACATGTGTTGGAATTTGTTGGGAGGAGGAGAGGGTTGTCTGTGTACATGAGGCAGCTGTAACATTGCCTCAAGATTCCCAGATTCACCAGCTGGACCGGAGAGGAGATTGACAACTGACCTTTGAACATACTAGAATAGTATTGGGAATTTCTTTATAATTGAAAAAAATGGCCAATGGGGAGCAAGGTACTCCAGGGGGAGTTTGTGAGGGTGTAGTGCTTTTAATTTTTTAGTGCTGATTTATATAATTGCTTTAGTGAGCAAGTGCCAGGTAACTTAAATGCAAAAATGACAAACAGTAACTTTCTTTCAAGTGAAACAAGGAAATAAGTACAGTAAGCAATGCAGATATCACTAGGGATCCACAGAAGAGCTGAAAAGCCGCATTTTAGGTGGAATTAGCTTTTCAGGGAAATAACAAGCATACAAACAAAACTAGATTCAGCAGGCCTGGATCTAGTCTATGCTACAGCAAACAAGGTGTACCAATTACAGTAAGAAATAGTTCAAATATGCAGGCACTATAAGCCTTTAACCAGAAATTCCCAGCTCAGAAGGGCAGAGTCCAGCCTCTTCTCCCACAAGAGTGCAGACCATGAACCTTCTTAATGTAAAATAACTGGCCTATGTGTTTCATTCAGTTTGCATTCTTTGAAGAGTTATGACATTTAGCTTCTTTTGCATATTCTACAGAGCTTCATTTTTGCCTGTTTCCTAACTCACTCAGTCTAAAAAGTAAAATAACTGATGTGCATTTTGTACTTTTGTATATTTATCATATGGCTGCAAAGATGCACACATTTTTTCCTCAGTTTTTCACTGGCCATTGAGTCCACTTCCTTAGCCCCTTACCTATTTGATTTGCCCATTAGTTCTTCAGGGATGAGAGCCACATAGGCCATTTGTTTCCTTCTGGTAAGAATAGACTAAACTGGGAATGGTAACTAACATCTTCACAACAGGGATTGGGATTTTATGCCTTAACCATCTCCCTGTAACCAGCTGTTACTATCATGATTGTGTGTCACAGAGGGCAAATGCATACAACCACATATGACAATCCCCTATCAATGTGGTGTACTGCTGTGCAGCACATAGTAACTATAGGTCATACAGCTGTAGTCATACACAAAAAGCACCTGTGCATTTCAGTCAAGCAGAGAGCCATATCAACTCCCTTCTCAAAAAATCAAACCGGAGTTGGCCAGTCCCTCCCATCCTTCCTGGTCAGGCCCCTCCAATTCCTAAACCATTAATTAAACATAGTTCGTATTAAGCATAGTCAAGGTTTTATCTGTGTACACCATTGAGTCAGACTCTGCACACACGTGCACCTTTTGGTGACAATCTTTTTTTGCAGGGTATAAAAAGAAAGTTTAAGAAATCAAAACCGCACACAGAACACATACCCCTACACATATTTATACATAGTGACACATGCACACACAGACACACACACACACACACACACACACACACACACACACACACACACACACACACACACACACACACGTACACAATGAATTACTTCTAACAGGTATAATAATGATTTTTCACTGCTACTGCCCTTTTCTACATGGTCAGTAACATGGTACCACTAGCTAGACCAGTCAGGCACACCTTGATCAAAATCACTGTACTCCTAAAATGAGCTAACACTATTTTTACTTTATATTAGCTAAAGTTCTGCAGCCACATATCTTCTAAAGATGGTTGTTAACAGTTACAATTCAGCAATTTGTACACATTAACCTTGAATATTAATAAGCAGTCAGCCATAAACTTCTGTAATTTGAATAATAAGACTCTTTATTGAAGAACTTAGATGACATAGTTTGAAAATATAAATATACAAATACGTATACATCTGCAAATACTGTAGAAATGCAAAATATTGTTTTAAAAACACATTATAAAAGAATACAGACTATCATTTGTTAAGTTCTAACACTATACTAGTTGAAGAGGACTATGAGCTGTCTACCTGTGCACCTCAAATAACTCACAGGCAGAATCCAGAAGCAAGATCCCACTGATGTTTGAAGGAAAATATCTCTCCTTTCAATGGCAGTCTACACAGCACTTTGAGAGGAAAACACAAACTTCAACTAATTGACTTAAATTGCTGATTTCTGAGGATAGAAGCAAGAGTCCCATTAACCTGAAGAAGTTAATTATACTGAAGCAATTCATTGAAATACTTGGCTAGTGCAGCCCTTTAGACAGATTCTACCGCTGTATGGATAAAATTAAGTATATGCATGCATATATGTGTGTGTGTGTGTGTGTGTGTGTGTGTGTGTGTGTGTGTGTGTGTGTGTGTGTGTGTGTGTGTGTGTGTGTGTATATATATATATATATATATATATATAGATAGATATAGATATAGATATATAAATATGGGTGCTATTGACCTGGTCAAATGTTTGTGAGTTTGACTGCTGCCTAGTCAACTAGTTGATTGACAGGTTTGTGAGATAGCATAAATCCCAGGTTGGGAAGTTTGCCTGCACCCTATGTTTGTGCGATCTCAGAGTTACTATATATAACTAGTAGGGGGTATGCTACAACAAATTATATTTTGGTGTGTTTTCTTTAAATGTGGATTTCTCGGAACACGCATACTGCCATGTCAATTTCCCTGTTTTCAACCATAAGTGGTCAATGCTTTTGCAACTAACTTTGGATGTTTTCATTTAAAGTACAGATATAGATGTAGACAATTTTATTATAATATAGTATAGTTATTACATCCATTTCTACAATTCTTATGCTTGATGCATGCAATTTTTCACCAGGCTGCCCATTCATACTCTTGT
Source organism: Protopterus annectens (assembly GCF_019279795.1). NCBI lineage: Eukaryota > Metazoa > Chordata > Ceratodontiformes > Protopteridae > Protopterus > Protopterus annectens. The sequence continues at coordinate 350,235,716 of NC_056727.1, forward strand.
TATTACTTATTTTAACAGTGAGTAAGGATATAAATAAGGCAGCCTGAATTTAGTTAATTATCAGTCATGTTCTTCGGACTGTCCAGTCTGCTTAGTGATACATTCAAACAAATTTACTATCTTGGACAAAAGGAAGAACCATCATTGATCATTCATACTTTTCTTAGCTATCCAATTAACTATTACTCCAGACAGTTTCCTTCCTCTTAAACTCGGTTACTCTGTATATTCCCTCATATTCACTTTACTATTATTTCCAGATTTTTTGTTCTTGCCTTGTGTGACGTGCCCTACCCATTTTATGTACTACATTTTTTCTTACAAATTAGATAGCTTCTGCACCTCACACATGCCTTATAACTATAAACATCATAAACAATTTGGTGCATCAGTGGTGCCCTCCCTCTCTTTTCTCTACTTATTGTCCTCGTCCTTTCCCCCATATTTGTGACCATTTCTGCACCTTAAGTTAAATTTGCCCTTCTGCTTGTTTTATACATCTCTCCTCCTCCTCCTTCCTTTGCCTTTCCGTCAGCTTTGTAGCTTTCTGCATGTTTACTTTATCCCTTTTCCCACTTTCTGCTTATGGCTTTCCTTTGCATCAGCATTATGATCCACGCCTAGTCTACTGTCTCTTTTGCCTATTCCTCATCAAACATGGCACCTAGTAGGAGTTGTTTTTCAAACTTCACCTTTGCCCAGTCAAGTTATTTCTCAGATTACTTAAATATTTCCCAAGTGATGTACTGCCAATCCTCCTTGTACCTCCAGTCCATGGCTGGTACCCCTGAATAAATTCTGCTTAGTTTTACTGTTGTGTAGAAATATTTATGTAAGCCCTTCCTTGCAATTATATGGAACCCCCTCATCTTTATTATTTTCTTAGGCAAAGAACAGAGTTCTAATCATCTCTGTAAGGCAGTGTTTTATTTAGCATTTATTTCTATTCTGTCTTTACTGACTCTATTTCTTCATTATTATTTTTTATGTAATTTGTATAATTTTGATATCAGTCCCCGCACTAATTTTTACTTTGTTTTAACTTTCATAATCAATGTTACTAGCCCCAGGGAATCATTTATTTTTATTCTGCCATAGTTTCAACTGCCCATTTCTTGCCTGAGTACCCAGTATTGTAAATATCTCCTTCTCCTCATATTATATTTTTTACTGATTACTTCCCAATTTAAATTGTTTGTCCCTTCCATGAGATGATCCTTGAATTTTACCTCCATTTCTTTCCTGTTCTCTTTTTGACTACCTGTAGGAGGGAAACCTTCTCTCCATTTTTGCAAAGTCCTCTTTTTAGATACTTTACTGGGGTCCCTATCACTTTTCTGAAACACTATTTAGCAAATGCCTCCTCAGCAAAAACATTAATTGTTGAACTAACTTTTCAGCGAAAACTTTCTTAGGGCAAAATGATGGTTGGCCATCATCTGGAATTTGCCCCTTTTCCCCACTGTAGTGCAATCTGAGAGTTTATATATCTAGTTAGCAGGGGTGTGAGAGTGAAGCCCCCCACCTGCATAGGTGTTAAGTTTTTTTTTTTTTTTTTTAATGACCGCAAGGGCAGACTACCATCAGTTTGCCCTAGGAAAGTTTTCACTGAAAAGTTAGTTTGAAGAGTAGTGTTTTTGATGAATAGTTGTTCAACGAAGAGGCATTCACTAAACAGTGATTTAACAAAGTGATATAAACCAGCTTTACTGATCTCCCTTGCCAACACCCCTACTTGTATATTTCCTTCATCCCTTATTTGCACCTCCCTCAGATTATTTCTGTCTAGTCTTAACCTTTCACTTTTGGATATTTGAGTGTTACATCTGTTTCCACTTTATTTCATAAGTAGTTATGCCACATTTTGTCTACTGTACTAACATTGCTACTCTCATATAATTTTCTATAGATGGGGTTGCCTAAATCCGTCTTTCTTCACTGGTTATACCAGGGCACTCCATTTCAATCTAGGCCTCCATCCTACCCATAAAAAATCTTTCATACAACTTTGTAATCTATTTAACATCGCTTTCTTTGGAAAGGTCCAGAATGATTGGGTTAGATATAAAACATTCAGGACCACATACCGTTTAAGAATCAGGATCTTATGATTGAGTTCTAGGATAAGATTTTTCTACTTCTTGAACTTTTTCTGAATATTTTTCATCAGATTTGTTCAAGAAGCCTTCAATACTTCTTTGTACATTTCTGCCAACCAGATTCCCAGATATTTAAACACCTTCTCCCTCCACGTGTAGGTTTCTTTTTTGATTTGTCCATCGTCTCTCATATTTATGTTCAGAGCTTTTGTCTTTTTTCATTTATTTTCTGTTCTGAAAGTTTTCAAATTCTCCGGCAATATTAAAAAGGGTTTCTAGGTCTGTTAATATTAAGTCATCTGCATAAAGACTTATTTTCAGTTTTGTTCTTTTACATCCATAGCCCTTTATATTTGTTCATATATTTTTCTGCTAAGGGTTCTAAATATAGAGCAATTAATAGTTAGAATAATATGTATTCTTGACAGGTCCCTCTAATTAATTTAAAGTGCTCTGAAGTTTTTCCCTATTATATTGACTACTGCTTCCATTCCTCCATATATCAATGTAATCATATCTATCTAATATTGCATGACTCCTATGTATTTTAATACCATAGATATAATCCCTCAACCAACCAAGTCAAAGGGTTTTTCTGTGTCTAAGAATAAAATAATTACTTTTGTCCTATTGCATTATATTTCCCTTATTATCATCATCACTGGCCTTATTACATTATCAAGCCACATTTTGCATGTTTATTATTTGAGGAAGGAGGTCTGACAGTTTTTTAGACATTATATTCAAAAAAGTGTAAAATCATGGTTTAACATTGTTATCTATCTATAAGACCACATGACCATGGTTCCTGCTTTCTTTAGGGAGGACCAGTATTATTCCTCTTCTCTATGATTCAGGTATTTTCTTTGATGAAATCATCTTATTGAATAATTTGATCTACACCTCAAATAAAAAGCTCTCCCCTGGCCTCCACACCTCCATTGTGAATCCATCTAACCCTGCTGACTTATTTACTTGTTGACTCGATAACACTTGCTCTACTTCCTGCTTTGTAATGTTGCCCATGTGACTGTTTCTACTTTCTTGTGGCAGTTGTCTTAAACTTAATCATCATAAGAATATGTCTATATGATGGCCACAGTCCCCAGTTTCCTCCTCCCCTGTATATAGCTTCCTTAAATATTCGCTGAACTCATTAAGGGTTTCCCATCTTGTCTCCATTATTTCTGTATTTCCTTCCTTTTTTAACACATATTCTTTTCTCTCTACTTTTTCCAGTCTTACTTGAGTCACTCACAAACACCCTGATTGCTGATGGTGAGTTTCTATTATAGCTTTCTCTAATACCCATACTTTTGATCAATATCCTATTGTCCTCCATTTTTGCAACTTAGTTTCTATTTTTTTCATCTGTTGTTTCTTCTTCATTGAACGTTGCTTCCTTCAGTTGTAAGCTCCTTAATCTTGGTTTTAATTCTAATTCTTTCTACTGCCCCTGTTGTCTTCTTTCTCATTTTATCAATTGTGTATTTCTTCTAAGTTCCTATTTAAGTTTGTTGCACTCTTCTGTTTTCTGTTCCCTTATATTTCCTAGTAGTTCTTCAACTTACTTTATATTGCCCCCTTTTGCTCAGTTTGTCAGTATATACAGGAAAACAGATGAGACATACCACCAACACTGTTGTGAGACAAACACATCTCTTTAAAACCCAAATTCTTTAACACAAACAGATAAAAAAGGTTCAGGGTGGATAAGCGCTTTCGGTAAAAAACCTTCTAAAGATTATCACTCATTAACCAGTGGTGTTTACTTAAAAAGAAACAGATAGCCAATCAACAGAAACCAGGAACAAGCTGAACCAATGGTCTTATCATAAAAACCAACCATTTAGCATATCAAAATAACCAGTGGGGGCTATCATAAACAATTCCTTCCAATTAGATGCATGCCAGTCTCCAAGCCATTCATAATAGCATTTTCTAGTCACAGAAAAAGAAAGACCAATGAACAAAAATCCTGGAACAAGCTAGACCAATCAGCTTATCATATAAAGCAACCGTTTAGCACAAAACATGTCCAATAGGGGGCTATCAGAAGCTATTTCTTCCAATCAAAGGCATGCTAGTCTCAAAGCCATTCATAGTAACAGTTTCTAGTCACAGAAAAAGAAGGACTAATCAACAGGAATCCAGAAACAGGCTAGACCAATAAGCTAATAATCCTGAATCAGCTATTTAGTATATAAAAAAACTAAAAACAATAGGAGACTGTCAGAGACTATTTCTTACAATCAAAAATATGCCATTCTCATGAATGCCATTTGGGACTGTAATATGTTAATATGGCCCTGGTTTCCCACTTTTCACCTTCCATATATTTACTAGACCTAAATGCTTTAAAAATATTGATATCTTTTTCACTCTCTTTGTGATCTTCCCGAGTCCTTTTTCATTTGCTCCTTCTTCCTCATGGAATATTAAGTTCCATTCCCCCACTATAATTAGTCCTCCTTCATATACTGATATTGGCTTTAGTTCACATTTCTTAATCTTTCCTAGATTTCCTAGCTTGGAGCTGCATATATATATATATATATATATATATATATATATATATATATATATATATATATATATATATATATATATATATATATATATATACAAATGTTATCCTTTCCCACAAGTATCTCCATCTCCAAAGTGCAATGGTCCCTACCACATATTTAAGTACCACTTCCTCTTGTAAATGCAGTTTATTTTCCATTAAAATTATCACTCCCTCTTTTTTGCTTTTTAATAAGCTGATTGAGCTGACACTCTATAATCTAGTTTTTTTATGCTCATCACAATTTAAATGTATTTCTTGCATGGTTATTTATTCCTTAGTACATTATATATGTATTGTCTCTTTTTACTGAGTTTATCATTTCCTTAATATTCCACAAAAATTATATTCACATTATGCAACAGGTTATATACCTCCTTTCCCTCCTCTAAGTTGTCATTCTTTGGCAGCCTTTTTCCTCACTTATTTTGCCCTTTTCATTTATTTCCCCATTATCAGTTTCTACAAACACTCTTGTATCTTCTTCTCCTTGTTTTTTCTATTTTACCTGTCTTTTCATTTCTGCTGAGGCTTTCCCACTGATGCATCTGAAGCATTTCAAATAATAAACAAATACAATTTTTACAACTAAAATTTGATTGTAACATTTCACTAGTCTACAATTTATCATTTTCTACCCTCACAAATCTTCTTCCAAAAAAGTGAACCTCCAAGGGATAGGCTTAGAGATTTTTGTCCATTGTACCAGCTGCTGCACCATGAGTTGTTTGCAGCCTTGCCTTCACTTCCTTCTGGTATGCCTGTAAACCTTAAAAGTTTCCTATGTGATCTGTTGTATTGCCTCAGTCTTTGCATCCATGGCATCTAGCTTAGCTTTTAATATTTCGGTTTCATTTATCATCCTCTGTAGCACATCAGAATGTTCATTCACCATATCAGTGACATCTGATATTGTTTTATCAGTCTCCTTTTCATAATCTACCAATTTCATTTTTATCTTTTTATGTCTAGGAATATGCCCCTTAATGTTACTTCTTGCTTTCACTCCTGTAATTTCAATGCAGAAGCAGTCATCATTATTAAACTTCCCAATGATTTCCATAAATCAAATGATTCTCCTATTTTTTGCATTTTTTAGACATTCATCAACAGTAGTTTAGATCCTCCTCTTAGTAACCATTTTGTTCTTCCTCAACTAATAGATGGCACTTGTTAAAATATTTGGTTAATTTGATTTATTTGTCAAGAGGATGAGGGAACAGTAGAGACACACTATTTATACACTGCATACCATACCAGAAGTATCAAAGCAAAGAATTCTTGACCCTATTTTCTATACTGGGTCAGATTATAAATATAAATAACTTGCCCCCAAGAAAAGTTTCAATCTACATGATGTAATTTAGCTTTAAATAAAAAATACACTATTAGCTAGAATGTATGTATATAAAACAATTTCATTTTTCTAAGCTGTGATCTCTATCTACAGAAAAGAAAAGCGCATTCCTTTGTTATATAGTTTGGTGCCTTTTATAATTTTACTGCATCTTTACTGAAAATGACAGGTTTTATACAGCTTCTTATATGTTACACCTCTAGTGTATCCTTGCAGGTTTTTATAGGTTTTCATATTCTACATATTTGCTACATCTTGATTGGAAAGCAGATATATGTTTTATGTGACTCATTATTGGCATTTCCCCTCACACCTATCAACAATTCCAAATTAAAAAAAAAAATACTTCCACATCAATTTGCAGGAAGGGATAAGATTTACCCAAGTCTTGGTTGATCACCTCTATAATTTTGATGGTCAAGTTATAAGTAGTGCACTTGTTTTTGTTAGTATTATGATAATGTAATTAATAATGTGATAAATGCAGTGTTCTGCTTGCATTCCAAAACTGAGAAAAATAAAATTGTTAAAGCACTATTCAAATATAAGAACCCAACTATAATTAGCATGTAATATAATAAAGCATTTTCAGTGGTTGTTGTGTGTTATAAAGATATTAAAGTAAATAAGTATCTTTGTTATATTTTTAGTTTTATGAAATCTGTGCTTTACAATGCAGAAAGAGAAGAAAGGCTGGACAAAAGCATGTTCAAGTTAATATGTTGCAATCTTGGAATGGGGGATGAGTGTAAAAGTGCACTAATTATAATATATGTAGAATTGAGGTGGTTTCTTTTACTTTTGCATAGGTGAATGTCTGAATTAATGCCCTTGGCTTAATCTAATAACAAGTTTATTGTATAAGCATATGTGCTATAAAAATAAGAGAACATTTTGAATGTAATGAAAATTTTTCCTTTAGCAAATAAGTATTCAATGTGGGTTGAGAAGTCTGCAGCTGGGAGTAGTTGCACATTTTGATCGTATGTTTCCACGGAAACAAGCTGATTACAGGTCCAGGCAATACATTTTGAGAGCTCTAAATATTGCTTGTTGAGAGAAATATAAAATGGCAAGCACTTAGTAAAAGCTAAAGTTTGAAATTACTTGAAGTGAATAAAAGATAGCAGTTTTCCTGGTACCTAAATACCTCAGTGCAATTACTAGCACAATACATAATTTAGTTTAATTTAAAGATAGCCACTGCACTTTTCTTAAGGCTAAACATTAATGTATTCTGGATACAAGCTATTTTTTCATACCTGAGAGGGCAGTGGCTGTAATTTGTGCTTTAGCATAGATAACCTTAATTGTAGATTAGATAATGCTTGTGGATGCAGCTGTAGATTTGGGGCAATTGTTTTTATCAGGAGGGTTAAATTTCATTATTCAAAGATATACATAGTTGCATGTGTTTAAGTTAAAATGCAATAGGTGTTTTCTGGGTGGTCTTTTTTTTTTGAGGGCTTTCATTAAATGGAGTTGATAAGAAGCAACTGTATAAAGAATCAAACAGCCAAACATTAGTGGGTGCATGTAACATAAAACCTGGAAATAGACATTTTAAAAAGCTTACATATTATATTGGAACATAAATGGGCTCACAGGTACAGACAAAAAGGTAACAGTATTAAATTATATTAAGAAATACAGAATGCAAATAGCAATGCTACAGGAGGCAATTGTGGAAAGAAGTGAACATGTGAATTTAATAAAGAAAGAATTTCAGAATTGATATTCTGAAGAATATCAGGGAGAAAGGAAATGAGAGTACTTATATTAATTGCCAGAGATGCTCCAATAGTGAATTAAGAGAGAAAAAAGATAATAATGGTAGATTTTGTGGTAGTAGGGCAAGGGATGAGGATTACACTGGCATGTATTTATATTTAACCTAAAACTGCTATTATGAGCTTAAGAAAATTTTGAGAGAAATAATCTGCTTTCATCAGGGAATATTACTTATAAATGAGGACTGTAACTTGATTTTCAACAGTGACAATGCATCTATGGGACCTAGAAGGGAAAATATAACAAAAGATGGCAGATTTCTGAAGAAAGTTATGAAACTATTTATATGGAAGATGTGAATTCAGTAGTAGGAACTTGGAGAGAATTTGCATATTATTCCCCAGGGTACAATAACTGGGCTAGACTAGACAGAAATTATATTTCACAGGAACATGTACATTTAATTGAATGCTTTGACACCCATCTGATAACTATTTCAGATCAGGTGTCAATAACAACTACAATAAAAATGCAGGGTAATGAAGTAAAATGAGACAATGGTGCTTCCCCACCTATCTGGTGAAAAGAGAGGAATTTAAGGAATGGGTAGTGGAAATTATTCAAGAGTTATTAAAGAAGATAGAAATTTCTTAAGAAGTTATATAGTGAGTGAGATAAAATAAAAGTGGAGTATAAAACAGAGTAGAAATAAAAGAAAATATAGGTAAAAGGCTTACAAGAGTTATTTAGAGAGGCTGACAAAGGTTAAAGTATTGCAGAATAAGGGGAATCTAACAGAACAAGAGTCACATCTGCAGATTGCGAAAGAAAAAATAAGGCAGTATATGTATAATATACATGACTTTAGAAAGATTGTTGTCAAACAACTGTTTTTTGATAACTTCAGAGCACAAAAACATTTAGCACAATGATTTAGGCAACAAAAAGTAGATATGGTTGTTGACAAATTTGAGAGCCCATAACAAGAACAATAATCAGAGATCATGTAGAGGTATTAGATATATTTCAGAAATGTTGTAAAAATTTGCATAAAGCAGAGAAATATAGAAAGAGCTCAGATGACAATATTTATGCAAGACTTAAGTATGCTAAGGTTAAGGTAAATAAGGGTCGATATTTAACAATTATGATAGGAGCAGATTATATAAAAAAATTATAAAAGTATAATCAAACTACAGGAAAGTCTCCAGTAGCAGACAGTATTCCTGTGGAAGGTTGAAAGTTGAGCGGAAGAAAGTGATAATGATCATGACAATTTTAATAGTATTTTAAAACAAGGGAATATACCAACATCCTGGAAGAAAGCTGTGGTGGCTGTAATACCTAAAGATGATAAAGACCCATCAGACCCAGCTTCATATACACCCATTTCAATTTTAAACCATTATTATAAAGTATTTATGTCCATAATAGCTAAAATAATGGCAAAGGTTTCCCCTTGTTATTTGTGTTACATTTACAGCCACTGGCAAAGAAAATAAGGGACTCAAAAATTCAATAATATAATTAGTATGGTAATCAAGAAAAGTTGGTTTTATTTGCAGATGATATTATTTTGCATTTGATAAAACCAGAAAAAGGCATCTCAGTGTTGTGGAACATTATGCTACAGTTTCAAGTCTTTTGAGGATATAAAATTAATGAAGATGAAGCAAAGGTTATAGTTGTTAGCTGTCTACCCACGCATGAATCGGTTCAGCAATACCAATATGTATGGAAATGTGCTCCCTTCAGATGGTCAAACTTTTAAAAGCTTCACTTTCATAATGCCAAGACCATATGGTCAAACTTTTAAAAGTTTGAACAGTCTGAATGGGGATCTCCATAGTGCGCTGAACAGGAAGATTTCCCTTTTCCGCAATGTAGTGTGATCTTGGAGTTGGTATATTTAAATAGCCGGGGGTGGGAGGTGCAGCCCCCTATGTGGGGGGTGCAGGGGGCTTGCCCCCCTGCTAGCACTGTTTAGTTTTTTTGGTTTGTTTATTTATTTTTTTAACATTGTCGAACATTCAAATGTTCAATCATATGGTCTCAGCCACATGAAAGTCGAACATTTGGATGTTTGATTATGTGAAGTAGACTCATGGAAACATGACAACATGAAGCATGTAGGAGTATGGATTAAAAATAAATCTATTATGGCAGCTAGGGATATGTGGGAAGAGAATAAACAAATGATAATGCAAAAACTGAGAATCTGGATGCTCTTGTTTTTGGATATGGATTGCAAGATACAAACACTGAAAATGTTTTTAGTTTCTTTAGTTTTATATAGGATACGGAATATTTTTCTCAACCAGAAGAGAACTTGTGGACAGTAGTTAGTAAAGAATTGAAACATTGTATCTGGGAGGGGAAACTGGCAAGGGTTAAGTGGCTTAAACTCATCCTTCCAATAGAACAAGGAGGTTTAGGATTAAAATATTTGAAGGGAACAGTTAAGGTTCATATACATAAAACAAGCAGACATCAATAATTCAAACTGGAAAGGGATGATGATGAACTGGTGGCGGGGTCAAGAAATAAGGAGAGTGTAGGAATTTGGATGGAGTTCCTTAAAGAGAATAGCAATAACCATACAATATATTATATTCATAAAGTAGCAGAAAGTATTCTAAGAATTAAGCCAACAGAAGAATGGAGAAAGGATATCTTGCCATTAGGGATGACTGCAATTAGTGTTACAGAGAATAGACAAGAGGTGGCTGGAGTTTACTGGGGAAAACTGGCAAAGGAATCAAGGTATTGGGAGTAAGTAACTAGAGGGGGAAATGTAGCAGAATGGGATGAGGCCAAAGAGACAACTGGACTGCAGGCTTGAGACTGCCTTCCCTATCAGTGATTGATATCACAGTATAAGCAAACAGAAAGTGATGGGGGAATCCTTAGTGAAAGACCTGCTCTGGTAGAGATTTTAGTTGAATCTAAAACTGAAGCTGCTGTTAAAAAGGGGGTCATTAGAAGGGCATATAACATATTGCACAATAACTATAGGAATCAATCAGAGGAGGGTAGAAAAGATTGAGAAGATAGACTGGAAAAGCAATTCACAAAGAAACAATGGGAAGACATATACATATGACTCCTGAATAGGCAACAAAGTTTAAAAGATTTAGGGGTTTTGCTTAGAAGTGCTTGCATAGGTATTTTTATACCCCAAGAAAACTCTAAAGAATGTTTCCTCAGGCACATGCCAAATGTTGTAGGTGGGATGTAGAAAAATGAGGTAACTGGGAACATATATTTTGGGAATGTTATAAGTTAACAAATGTTTAACATTCCCTGCAGAGTACTCTGTCACATATATTGGGTGAGAAAATGGATGTAACTAAGGAAATTATTTTTTTGAGCCGGGATGCAGGATCTGAATTGCCTAGACATAGTAACGCCTTGTTAATTTTAATTCTGGTGGCTGCCAAAAAAAGCATTTACTCCTAACTGGAAATCAAACTGTAATCCAACTATATTTAACGTAGCAAGGTCCAGATAAGAACTGTGGACTGTATTGCCCTAACCTTATCCTCAGTAATTCCTTCAGGAAACTCAACCTGGTTAAGCAGATATGATCCACCTTTCAGGATGCAGAAATGGTGTGTATCCAGACATATAAGGTCATCTATAGCATTGCTTATTACTTCATCTCTAACAAATTAGATGACCATCAAATAATATGAGTGACACTAAATAGTTCTGTAATTTCCAGGATCAATAGAGAGCAAGGGTGCCATAGATGCCTTTCTTCACTCCTTGGGGACATAACCAGTGTAGAGACACAGGTTGATAAGTTGGTATGTGGGATTTGCTAATTGGACTTTATGCTTCTTAGTAAACATCTAGTGAATCATGAATCACAGAAGTATTGTTTTTAATTGTGGAAAGTGCCAGTGGAGCTTGGTACAAACTGATTTCAAGAGGAGGGTTGACAGGGAGCTCTTACGGGTTGGGTGAAGTCAGTAATACAAAGTTTCATTGCACAGTCTTGTTTTTCAGTTCATGCATGCATTTTGAAGTAACTGTTTAAGGTCTAGGAGTAAACACAAGACAATCAGAATACTGTCACTCCTTGAGTGCATATAGTGCAGATGTTGTCCTGATTTCTCTCTCATTCTCTCTCTCTTTCTATTTCTCTTTCTCACTCCCTCCCAACTCAATTTGAAAAGTATTTATTTTTTTAAATCTTTTTATTGAATTTTTGAGCAGTATATAAATACATTTTCAGGTAATGAAAATTTAAAATAAATATTATCATAACGAACCTAAACAACTAAAAATGTATCTATTGAAGGTATTTATATCAGGTGCCTAAAAACGTATAAATATATATCCTATGAAATCATATACAGCATTAATAACAAGTAACAAAACAATCTGAAACTTAGTATAAGTTGTCAACAACTACCTTGATATTTCTCTAATAGTGCATATAATTGTTTCCAATATATAAAATCCCATCCAGCATATTTAACATTTTTTAAATAACAACAGATGGACAGAGGGCAATGAAAAACCCAAAGTACTTCTCAGCCATCATTATCATTCCAACAACTTCAAGAACTAATAATACTTTCATATAGCACTGCAAAGGACTGGTAAAATATATAGCTAGGCATTCAACCTTATTTTGCTCTAGGAGGGTCACAAAGCATTAGAAGATTGAAGCAAATGATTCATAATTGAGGCCACAAAAAATGGACAATAGTATCTAATAAGAATGTCCAATGAACATTTAAAATGCAATATTAAGCAAGCAAATCCAGACAGATACACATATAAGTGATATATATTTTGAGCAATCAAATAAAAGTGTTGCTTAATAAAAATAAATGTTACCTAATAAGGAATTACAAATAATATTTATTGAAGCTGCCACCAAACAATACAACACTGCTTCTTCAAGAAGAAAATACCTCAAGGACTATTGGTTAAAAATATCACGTGGTATAAAGCAGAACTACTGAAAATTTTATTTGGGCATAATATTGCCAATATCATGCAAAAAGCAAATTTAAATCAAAATGTACAAACCATTTTCTAAGGAAAACTGCATTGATTACAGGTATATAGCCTCATTTACTGATAATAAATGCCAGGGCAGAGCTAGCTACCTGGAAGAGTAAACATTGGCTTTTATGTACAAAATGGGAAGAAGGGGGTTATGCCAATGCCAATGCTGAAGTGCTAGTGGACTATTTTGAGTTACTAGTGACTGAATTTATGGGCCTCCAACTTTTGCAAGTATATTATATAAGTATTTTGTGAGGATTACAAACACTATTTGCAGTATTAAGTATGTACTTAACAAAAACGTTGTTACTTAATATATGATTACCCATCAATCAGGATATGGTTAAGTCAACATTAAGCAGAAAATAAAAATGTCTTACACCATGGACTGTATAATATTTCAGGACTACTTATACAAAATATTAAGGAATGTTTAATTTCACCATTAACAAAAATGGTCAATATTCAAAAAAATCCTGCTATTAGACACATGGAATATTACAACAGACTGCAATTTGGGGTGTTTACACTATGGCTTATTGATGTAATCATGGTAAGCTATGCCTTGCACATACATGTTTTAGAGATAAAGTCTATAGAATGATGATATGCTTTAAAATATATATCAATCAAATCAAAATATATATCAATCAAATCACTCATGAACACAGAAATGCTAGATTTTCTATAACCCTAAACTCAGTATAAAAAGGAACAGATGCATTACTCAGATACCCTCAAGTTTGTGTAATAAGTTACCTTTATAAATAACAATTATTGAAAACAAAGGAATTTAAAAATGCAATGTATGATTGTATGGGACCAAGGAAATTTTCAAAAAAATTCAAGGAGTCTGTGTTCTTTGATGGCTTTATGTCCTGAACACATGTACTCAGAATCTATGAAACCATTGACTTTAATATCACAAATCAGTCATATACACCATATGACTGAAGCTGGAAACTTCTTCCAGTACCTCAGATTTAAGATAAAATATGATAGAGATTGGAATGTAAGGGAATTGAATAAGAGAGAGAGAGAGAGAATGGAGAAATGAAGAAACAAAAATGCATTGAGAAAAAAATAAAAACATGGAAGTTAAGTATTGAAAAAAGGTAGAAGAAAATATGAAATTGTGGTACAAAAACATAATGATGAAAAACTTTTGTGTAAATCCACGGGGGCATTTGATAGAAGAAAAAAAAAATAAAAGATATAAAACAAACAAATAAATGGTGCATGAAGAATGTAGAATGCTAAGATTTTTTATGGAGATTATAAATCAATAGATTACTGTAAAAATAAATAAGTCTTATAAAAAAGTATGTGAAAGGATCTGTTGTTTGTGGTGAATTATAAACTGCAGAACATGTTATCTGATATGTAAAAGAATAAAACAATTATGGGAAAATAATAGAGAAAATATTCTGAAAGAAATACAGGATTATAAACAGTTAAATGTGAATATAATTGAATATGGATTTATGAAAATGATAGCAAGGTGTATGTTAAAAATGTAAATAAGAAAGCGTTGTGTCTCTTGGAAGGCTGTTTAGCCGAGGCACTAGAGACAGAGAACATTTTGTGTGCTAATAAATTATTTGGCTTCACTGGTGCTGTTTTGTCATTTTATGGATTTATGCTTTCAGCTGTGTGGTTCTGGAAGAAAGGGTTTTGTATTGTATAGACAATTTGAAATGAAAGACTGAATGAAATTATGTTTAAATGGAAATTCAAATATACTGAATATAATACAGAAAATTAAATGTTGGTTGTGGAAAAAGGAGTGGGGGTCCATATATATATATATATATATATATATATATATATATATATATATATATATATATATATATATATATATATACAAACTTGTATATATTTGTAAATAATTGTATATAATAAAGGATCCCTACTACCACCACCTGAGCTACCACCAACTCAAGCAAATGGGACCTCAGTTTAATTTCACATGTGAAGGATGATGCAATCAGGAGTGGAGCACCCCCCACCACCACCACCACCACCACCAAATGCTGTATTGCAGTATCTGCAATCCAATCAGCTGGAGTGAGAATAGAAGTCACACCCTTCTTATCAAGTGTGCTACTTGTTGCACCACCTGGTTGACTTCTTCAAGAATATTACTAAAGCAATAGATGAAGACAAGTATTTGACACCCTCCAACACTTGCAGATAAACTCTCCTAGCTAAATGCTAATTTCTATGTAACTCCTTGGCTCACAAACAGAACCCAGGAAATTAAGACAGGTGGTTCTGTATCCACCAAAACACATATCACTAGCAGTGTACTTCAGGTTCAGTACATGATCTCTCCTCTTTAGTATTTACTTCTTGGATATTAAAGCAAATGTTAAGGGTTTATGTTTGACCAAGCTGCAGATGACCGTAAACATGATCTAATCATTAACTCCCCAGAAGTCAACAAGATCCTCCAAGAAGACCTTTCCCAAACAAATTGATCATGTCAAAACCATGGACTGCAACTAAATGACAAGAAATATATAACAGCATCTTTGGTAAGCATGATTTCCCTTGTAACTATCACATTGATAACAACCGCTGAAAGTTGATCGTGTAGTCAGGGATCTGAAAATCTATGTTCATCATACAGTTTATATGTAAAGTAATGGCATCCAGGTCCAAGGACGTATTCAGTTCTCATTATAGGTTCTAGGTTCATAGGTGTGTACTAGGCTAATGGCCCTGGAGCCTTTACAAGCCTAGCGCGTAGGATTACCCTGGCATCGTGCCACCCTAACTTAGTTCCAAGTGCCTCTATCCAGTTAAGCCACTGGAGTGATCCTGGGGTGAATTTTCTATTTCCCATCCACTCATCAATATTTCTCTTGAAGAGAGCCAGTGAGGTGCTGTTCTTGACATGTATGGGAAGTCTATTCCATAGCATGGGCAATCTCTGGGTTATGAACCTGTCCCTCCAGCATGTTCTGTTGACTGTGGTAATGAGGTTGAGGTCTCTAGAGCATGTGGTGTGCAGGGATTGGGATTCCTTTAGATGTAGCATTTCTAACAGAGCTGGGTCAGACATGGCTTTGTAAGTCAAGCAGAGATAGCCTCTAAGTAGGTGATATGAGACAGAGAATTGTTGGAGTTTTTTGAGACTGTCCATATAGGACAAACGTTTAAGGCCTAGGATCCTCTTTGTGAGGTACTTTTGCAGCCTCTCCAGTTGTTGTAGGTGTTTAGTGAGGTACATGCCAAATGGGGCATTGTACTCAATGATTGGCCTAATGAGGGAAGAGTAGAGGAAGACAATGACCTCTTTCTTCCTGGATGCAAAACCCTTAGTAATGAGATGTGCTACATAGAAGGACTTTCTGACCACAGTGGCAATGTGGTTGTCAAAAGAGAGGTTGCTGTCAACCTGTGTTCCCAGATCTCTTATAATGCCTTCTGTGTTCAGTGGACTACCATCAATGCAGTAATTCACGGGAACCAGGTTTTCCCAAAGGGGATGATGACACATTTTTTGGCATTGAGCTTAAGGCCATGGTTCTGACACCAGTCATTGGTCTCAATGAGGCCTTTCTGTAGGCGTTAATAATACCTCCCAACTTGCAGTCATCTGCAAACTTTGTCAGCCATAGTCCCTTTGTGTTGGCCTGGATCATTGAGTTTAATGCCCCTTTCGGTATGTACCTGTCCAAAGATTTATCACAACTGGAAAGACTGCAATGCTTTGTTACTTAAAAAAAAAAAAAAAAAAATCAAAGGCCTAAATCATAAAAGCTATGCAGACCCTCTCACAGCCTTGTCCCATCTTTTCAGTACAATGCAGGCTACTAAGAGGTGACTTCTGCCTTGCATGTAGGACCTTAACACACCTCATACTTTGTGACCTATTGCACATTTACAAGTCCAGTGGCAACATGAACTCCCACTCAAGGGCTCTCAAGCTCTTTTGCAAGATAACAAGACATGGACGGATAGGTATGTATCACAGAGAACAACATTTATATGAAACCACCTTTCTCTCCACGTAAAGCAAGGTACTTTGTTTATTCTGTTCAAATATAATTTGGAAGAATGGATGGGGAACTGCAAATTCACTCCTGGTATAGCACCCATAACCCTCATGTGTGAGAGCAACAGATAAATGACCCATTACATCCTTATTCTACCTGCCTCTGGGTTACTCCCACACAAAAATGGGAATTTAAGGCTAGACTTCTTATAATCCTCACAGATCAATAGCTTAGAATGGTTTATTTATTTTTTTAATTTGTTTGGTCCCTCTTGAGACATTATTTTACAGTCCTGGCCCATAGTACCCCACAGTCACTCAAAGTCTACCAGCTTGCCTTCTATGCCCAGACTTGCTCCAATTTTGCTGGGGCTAGTCGTGGATCCTGAGGGCATTCTTAGGGCTCGGCCATCTCCTGAGGAGCTTTACCTACCATACCCGCTTCCCTGCTCCACCTCCTCTGCTTGTTGATTATGTGTGAGGCAACTCCCCTCTTTGAACCATGTCTCACCTAAGTGAGCATCAGTGATATAAATACCCTCCTAACTGGGACAGGCACACCCATCTCCCCTGCCACTCTGTTAGTCACCCGAGCTTTTAATTGAACCCATGTTGGCTGGGTCATAATTAGGGCTTTATCCCTCTACACTGCCAGAGTGGCCCTGGTATTAAGGTTTATTGAACCTATGAACATGCAGAAATGGAAACAAAAATTAGGTCAATAGCAGAATATAAAAGTGAATCCCTTTATAATCATAGCACAAACTACTGATGGATAAATACATAAAATGAATTAAATATTATCTAGAAAACCTTCATAAACAAAACAAGAAATTTAAAATTAACAAAATGAAATCACCTGTGCAATCTGAGCATTACTTAGCAGGAAAGTAATACATAAAGAAACAAAAAATGAAAAAAAAAGCAAAAAATGCACTATTACAAATAAAAAAGCAAAGGAGGAAAAGGAGGAAAAAGGGAAACATGCAAAAGCTAATTATTTCCAGCAAACAATAATCATCAGTCTTTAATCTTTTCCATCTTTTAGTGCTTTCATTATGGCTAAAGGGCCACACATCAAATCACTAATAGCCAAGTTTTGTTGTCTTAACTGTCCGAAAATATTTTTGCCGCATGACTGATGCATAGATTGTTACTAGGCATAGATTGTTACTAGGCTAAAGACTCAGAAGGCCTTTCTAAGCCTTGCCAGGTTTTCCTGAAATAATATTGATGTCCTGCTTCCAAATAGGACATTGAGTGCCAGGCATTTATAAGTTACCTCTGCCCATAAGAAACATGGGTGCTGGGTCCAGTCTAAATTTCCTAGTCCCCATCCACTGGTCTAGGTTGCACGTAAACTGGTTAATAGACAAACTCAGTTTCACATGGATGGGAAGCCTGTTAATAGGAGGGGCAGTCTCTGGGACACATCTGTTTCTCCAGCATGTTCTGTCTGTGTCACAGACAAAATTCACATCCCTAGACCCAGTATTCCTGGTACTTTTTGACTTACAAATATGTAGGAGATTTACAAGTGAGGGGATTGCAGATGCCTTGTAAGCCAGGCATAGATCACACCTCAGCAATCTATAGAAGACTGAACAGAGGGAAAGGGCTTTAAGGCATTTTCCATAAGGCAGGTTTGTTACACCTTGTATTCTTTTTTGCAAGGAACCACTGAGGTCTCTATAGTTGCTGCATATGCCTGGTCAGTTACATAACAAAGGAAGCATTGTACTCTATGACTGGTGTGATATAGGCAGAGTAGAGTGGGATAATGACTTCTTTAGACTGAGATGTCATGTGCAACATAATAGTATTTCCTTACCACTGTGTCCATGTGGTAGTCAAAGATAAGGTTACTGTCTACATGCGTACCCATATCCCTGACCTCTTGATCAACTCTTAGGAATGAAGTATCTACATGGTAATTTGCCAGGATGATTGATTTCCCAAAGGGTACAATTATACATTTCTTAGTGCTGAGTTTAAGATCATGGTTTGGCATCATTTGTTACAGATAGACCTTCTTGAAGAATGCTAGTGTCTGCATAGGGGTGGATGTCCCGTGCAATATCATCTGTAAACTTAGTTAGCCATAAACCTTCAGCATTTGCTTCCATTTCAGAGAAATAGATGCCAAAAAAGGAGCAGGCCCAGTACCAAGCCCTGGGGAACTCCATTAGTAACTGGCCTCTTGGTGGAGGTAGCCTCACCTATTTTGAAGTCCTGGGTCCTATCAGTGAGCCAAATGGCTATCCAGTGGGTGATAAAAGGGTTTATACCTAAATTAGTGAGCTTGACTATAATTCTTGAGTGGGATATTGTATCAAAAGACTTGGCAGGGTTGCAGTAAGCTGTGTGTACAGTCTTACCTTCATCCAATGCTTTGGTGACCCTCTCAAAAAAGTCCACCAGATTTAATAGGCATGATTTTCCTTTAAGAAAGCCAAACTGCGATGGATCCAACATAGGTAACCTATGTCCTCATTTATCATATCCATGTTGATTCTTTCCATGGCCTTACATATGAGGCTGGTAAAACTTACAGGCCTTCTTCTTTAGGCTTTTCCCAGTTAGGGGTCGCCACAGTGGATCACCTGTTTACGTTTCTTCCTGTCCTCTGCATCTTGCTCTGTCACACCAACCACCTGCATGTCCTCTCTATCCACATCCATAAGCCTTATCTTAGGCCTTCCTCTTTTCCTCTTACCTGGAAGCTTCATCCTTAGCATCCTTTTCCCAATATACCCAGCATCCCTCCTCAGCACATGTCCAAACCAACGCAATCTCGCCTCTCTGCCTTTGTCTCCAAACTCTCCAACCTGGGCTGACCCTCTAATATACTTATTCCTTATCCTGTCTACCCTCATCACATTCAGTGCAAATCTTAACATCTTTAACTCTGCCACATCCAGCTCTGACTCCTGCCTTTTTGTCAATGCCAGTATCTCCAACTCATATAACATAGCTGGTCTCACTACCCATTTGTAGACCTTCCCTTTCACTCTTACTGGTACTCTGTCACAAATCACTCCTGACACTCTTCCCAAACCACTCCACCCTGCCTGTACTCTCTTCTTCACCTCTCTTCCACACTCGCCATTACTCTGAACTGTTGATCCCAAGTATTTAAACTCATCCACCTTAGCCACCTCTACTCCCTGCATCCTCACCATTCCTCTAGCCTCCCTTTCATTCACACACATATATTCTGTCTTATTCCGGCTGACCTTCATTCCTCTCCTCTCTAGAGCATATCTCCACCTCTCCAGGGTCTCTTCAACCTGTTTCCTACTCTCACTACATATCACAATGTCATCTACAAACATCGTAGTCCACGGGGACTCCTGTCTGATCTCGTCTGTCAACCTGTCCATCACCACTGCAAATAATGAATACACACTGTGTGGAAGCACAACAAATATACTGTATGCCATGGTATGACCAATAAGTGAACAACTGAGTGCAAATAAGGAGTATACATACAAAAAGATCCATTGTTACATTGTAGTAGGAACAGTATGTGTATACAGCTTTAAAGGAAAAAAGTTTGGCGCCAAATTTTGAATTTAAGCTGCAGTGTGTTCAATTTACAATGTTCTGAAGAAGCCCACAGTTTAGTGGGTGAAAGCGCTTAACATTTCTTTATCACAAAATAAAATACTTTTTATACAACAGCAGGAGGCATTTGTTCACTTATTGGTGATACCGTGGCATACAGTACAACCACTGCAAATAAGAAAGGGCTCAGAGCTGATCCTTGATGTAATCCCACCTCCACCTTATACGCATCCGTCACTCCCACCACAGACCTCACCGCTGTCACACTACCCTTGTACATATCCTGTACCACTCTTACATACTTCTCTGAAACTCCCGGCTTCCTCATACAATACCACAACTCCTCTCTAGGCACCCTGTCATATGCTTTCTCTAAGTCTACAAAGACACAATGCAACTCCTTCTGACCTTCTCTGTATTCTCCATCAACATTCTCAGAGCAAACATTGCATCTGTAGTGCTCTTTCCTGGCATGAAACCATACTGCTGATCACTAATCATCACCTTCATTCTTAACCTAGCGTCCACTACTCTTTCCCATAACTTCATGCTGTGACTGATCAATTTAATCCCTCTGTAGTTACTACAGCTCTGCACATCACCCTTATTCTTAAAAATTGGTACCAAAACACTTTTTCTCCATTCCTCAGGCATCCTCTCACTTTCCAAGGCCTGTAGTTACTTAATCAATGGTTGGACCTCCGCTGTATAGGGGAATGACTTCAGCCATCTTCCATTCCTTGGGCACAAAACCTCACTGAAAGCTATAGCTAAAAAGTGATTTGAGTGGACCAGAGAGGTCATGTTTCATGCTAATAATTAAACATCCCAGGATGTTATCATGGCCCATCAATGCACTGTTTTTGGCCTTGAAAAGTGTATTGATGACCTGTTCCCTTGTAATGTTTGGGGGGATTGTGGTATGCGGTATTTCCTTTGGATTATCAGAGAAGAGTTGGTGGTGGGAATTTGAGCTGAACCTGTCAGCCAAAAGGTTGGCAATGTCTTCCAGTTCAGTGTGGGTCATCCATTTACAGTACGTTCTGTAAATTGTTGTATATTTCCACTGAGACTGCAGACATAACTGTAGAAAGCTTTGTGTTTGTACTTTGTCTCAGAAGCTATGTTTTCTTAAAATTTAGCATCTGAAGTATTAATTAATCCTCTTAGCTGCCTGTTTAGATTGGTCATGGGGATTTTAGTATGTATGGTTTTATTCCTCCTAAGCTTGGACAAGATTTTTTTCTTTTGCTGTATAACCAGTTGATATTGTGATTCCACCAGGGTGGCTTGTCTTTTGAGTTTGTCTTATTCGTAATACAAGTGGGCACATATCTCTCTATACAGCTATCAATATGACTGCACAGATATTTTGTAAATAGCTCAGCATATGCTGTGGTGTTTAATGGTTTTAGGATGCCTGGAATTTAGCCAAGGTATTGCTTAGTAGTGAGAAAGGTTAGCCTTGGAATAGTTCTTAAAGGTTTTTGGTTTCACTGGACCTCTAGGTTTAATTTTTATTTAAAGTAATACTGTCTTATGGTCAGATCTGATGAGCAAAGACATTACACTGGGTGAAGAAAACTGGCCTCCCATGTTCATGAGTACAAGGTCAAGGATATTTGTACCCCTGCTTGGAGAATGGCCAACTGTTCCAGGGTGTTGGAATTAAGAGAGTTTAGGAATCACTGGGCTTGTGCATTAGAAGTGGCATAGGATTCTGTCTATATAAGAGTAGATGAGATCCCCATGAATATTGCATTGGGCTGAATGGTGAGAGACCCTTGTACACTGAGATAGGTTGTATGGGTTTCCTGGGAGATGGAGGTGGCCTACAGATTACAAGAATATGGTACAAGGCCCTGTTATGGTGAGTTGCACATGTCTGAGTTCCAGCTGGTCATACCATTTAGCTAGCCTGAGTGTGAGGGTGCTTTAATATCAACTGAGACTCCTCCATGTTTAGTTCCCACCTGTGCAGTAGCTAGTGTAAAGGTGTGAAAGGTATTATAACTTTGCATTGCTAGGGTACTCTCTGTGACTTTAAACCATATATCTGTTACTACACAGATGTCTGCACTCTCCAGGAAGAGGAAGGTTTGCAGGGAGTGGAGTTTCTTGTTAAGACTTCTAGCATTGAGCAGTACCACCTTCAAATATTCCTTCATAGGTTCAATTAAGTAGGTAGGTTTATCAGTTTAACATTGCCATAAAAGGCACCTTGCGGGTGGAAAAGGCATCTTCCAATATCTGAAAGCCTAGTGAGGATAAGTGCAGACCATCCCTTGCAAAGGAGTGTGGTCTGTCAACCATGTCCTCCCAGGTCGTTAAATATTGTACCCCCTTGTACTGACACCAGAAGCTAAGCCAATTGTTGAAGTCAATCATTTTCTGTTGGTAACGTGGCATTATCCTCGGAGAAGGTAATATGATGCTCAGTGATAGGCTAATACCTGCCTGAGACATAAAATCAGTGGGCTCCATCATGTCTCACTTCATATAGTCATGGGAGGTAAGTCTCAGGTCATTAACACCCACATGGACTATGACAGAATCATACTAGTGCCTGTGGTTCTAGCTTTGGCTATTTTTACTTCACCAGGCAATAAATTCCAACATCTTCCTATCATAGTCTAAAAAACTCAACCTAACTTTTTGTTTTTTAATCTTCAGTTATTTAAAACATTATTATTTCTAGTTATCCTGTCTTGATCCAATATAGAAACATGCAAAATATTTCTCAAGAACTTACTCTGTAAACAGTTATCCCAACTAATTATCCCTCCCTTAATATTCTCTGCAAGTACAAAGAATAATTTCAGCCTCTTAATTCTATCCTCATTTCATAAATTACTCACACTATTAACCTTTCTTATGAATATTGAATAATGATAACAATAATAACAATGAATAATAACAATGAATATTTTATTTTTTTTCCCAACCAAGATATATCAGTTCTTAATTGTGAGAAAACCTAAACTGTATCCTACTAATGGTCGGGTTCCTATTATTTAATCAAAGACGCAATCCTTTGAATGCGTCTTGATCAAACTTGAAAGCACGAAACAGCAAAATAGCGAAATGGCATTTCCCCTGGGAAAGAAATCGATTGACCGCCTCCATTACTTTGCAATTTTCCTCACTGTAGTGCGATCTCGGAGTTGGTATATTTAAGCAGGGGGTGTTGAAGGGAAAAGTCTCCCACATTATGTAATGTTTTGAAGCTTTTATTATTATATATATTTTTTTGGAACAGAGATTTTTTTACCTGGGGAAAAAAATCGCTGTTCTAAGTGTTTGGAATTGTAAGCTTTCGCTTACATGAGGTCGATAAATCAGCGTTCACTTTTTTAACATTCACTGATTTAATATAGACCCTATTGATCTAACCTTTGACTTATAAAATGTTGCCAAGGTCTTGAAATCTTCTGAAGAAAGTGCTCGGAATATGATTTTAGTGAGATGAAGAATTCTTTCATAATATTACAGTCATGGTATGAATCTCTTAACTTGTTATCAAGTATGATCCCAAGTCCAAGAAATGATCACATTTAATCACAGGGATAAGGATAACCTGGATACATTTTTCCAAAACGCATTAACTTATATTTACAAGTAATAAATTCAACATTATGTGACCAAGCCCATTGAAATATGCTGTTCAAATATCATTCAATAAACTGGTCACTGACTGATGTAACACTTGAAGTTATTTTAACAGCATCAGTAAATTTGCTTAACCAACAACAATCCACACTTGGAAAAACTGACATAAAAATAGAAAACAGGAATGGTCTCAAAACTGAATCCTGGAGTACCCCTCGTTTTATACTGTATGACCTATATGGAAGAACATCAAAATCCTTAGCCAGATATAAAAAAAAATCACATCCACTGATAAATTACTCTCCAAAGTAACAACAATGTCTGATAAAAAGTGATTAGATTGGTCACAGTTGACTTACCTTGGAGAACTCATTTAGGTAATTATCATAATATGAAACATTCTCATATTCATTATCAAGGTGATCAGAATTCTCACATTAACCTGTTAAGATTTTAGGACTAATAGCTCTACAACTGTTAACTGTATGATTATCACCCTTATTAGTACTGGTAGTTGAAATATGTATTTAGTTTGTTTATATGGATCTACTTTGAAAGCTCAAAGTTTCAAAATTTTAAAGTTCATATGGTCAAGACCATAGGATCAAAGTTTTGAAACTTCAAACGATTTAAATGGAGATCACTGTACAGTGCAGAATGAGAAATTTATTGTTCGCTTCACTGTAGTGCAATCTTGGAGTTAGTATATTTAACTAGCAGGGGTAAGGGGTGCAGGGGGGCTTGCCCCCTACATAAATGTAAAAAAAATTGTTTTTATTGAGGTTTTGAACTTTCAAAATGTTGGTGTTATGGTCTCGACCATATGAAGTTCAAAGTTTTGAAAGTTTGAGCTTCCAAAGCAGAGCCATGTGTATGTGTGTGTGTGTGTGTGTATATATATATATATATATATATATATATATATATATATATATATATATATATATATATATATGCATACACTATATGTATATATATATATATATATATATATATATGTATATATATATATATATATATATATATATCAAATTTATACAGGTTTACGATCATAAAGTTGAATGGCAGAAACTTTGCTTAAATAGTCCAAATAATACCTTGAAAATGGATAAACAGGTTAACCACGACATTTGACATTCAAACTCCCCAACTTTTGGAACTGAAAGTCTGTGTTTGAATGTACGTTTTGCAGGGGCCTCACCCCCTGCACATTGTATATACCAATTCCAAGATCGCAGGCGTAAATTTTCCAGTCTGCACTGTACCATGATCTCCATTCATAACATCGACCTCATATCAGAGAATGAACACTCACATTCGCTAAAGTAAATTCGAACACTTTCAGTTCAGCATTACAAAAACTGTGGATACATACATTCATATATATATATATATATATATATATATATATATATATATATATATATATTTTTTTTTTTTTTACTTTAGGTGCAGTTCTTTCCCCTCCCATTATAATATGATACGCTTTCCTTATTTTTCTTTTTTTGAAAAATGCATTTATTCATGTTTTTCTATTCACTTCTCTTGCTAACTGCAACTGTTTCTAACACATGGGGAGTATTAGGTACCCCAATGTATTATCAGTTTAAGGAAACTTAAGCTGTAAAAACACACTGGCACTGCCATACATAAAAATATATGTTTACAAAAGTCCTAGGGCTTTACACTCAATTAGTTGTGGAATGATAATTTTAAGATGTTTACTGTATCTATATTTTTAGGTAAAGGTGATAGAAGAGCTAAAATGTACATGAAGGAAATTTTAAGGAATAATGAAGCCTTTTTATATTTTGTAGGGTGACCCTGTGCAACCAGTGTGACCTAGAACAGACTTTTCTTGAAAATGTTTGTAACTGAGCGCTTATCTTATTATTCTTGTTGATTGTTTTTAAAGTTCAACCTAGGTATCCTTCATGGAATGCCATTTTTGATTCACACAGAGGACAGTGAGGAGATATTGTCAGGAAATATTTGGAAGTTGTAACTATCATTTGCATTTGTTATTATTAGAATTTTTTTTCTTATATTTCATATTTGTCTTTCAGGTAATAGTAAACTGCACCTTTTGCAGTCTTGAAGTTCAGTATATGTAATGGTCTTATTTCTCTGATAATGTAGGTATCATGATTAATAATGTAGTACAGTCTAAACTTAAAGGAAGTACATTGTTTCTACAAGAAGATAATTGTATAACAAAATGAAATACAACAAATAATAAAAGACATACTATTAAAACAGAAAAACCTCTCGTGCTTTGACTACAAATTTAAGGAGAATAAGACTGCTATAGCCATAGAACACAACACATATTCACAAAAAGTAAATACCTATTAGAACAAGTATAAGCCAACCAATCAGGTACTTGCCTAGCAATTCATTGTTTAACCCTTTGCCACTTTGAGTTTCAATGTCTTGTACTTTAGCTCTAAAAACAAACCATAAACAACCATTTCAGAGCAATAATTAAAACAATTTTAACTAAAATTCTTATTTCTGATCAAATCAGCATATCTATATATCTATATTTATATATCTAAATCTATGTGTGTGTGTATGTGTGTGTGTGTGTGTGTGTGTGTGTGTGTGTGTGTGTGTGTGTGTGTGTGTGTGTGTGTGTGTGTGTGTGTGCATGTGTATCCCTGACAAAGGATTGAAGGTTCACAACAGTGAATGTTGAAATTCCAAAGCCACATCACCAAAAATCAAGAATGTCGAAAGTAATGCCAAAAATCACAGAAGCTTCTTTTTTTGCAGGGAGGTGGCAAGCCCCCTTGTACCCCCATAACCCCTGCTAATTTTATATATATATATATATATATATATATATATATATATATATATATATATATATATATATATATAAACTTCAAGATTGCACTACAGTGGGGAAAGGGACAATACCCTAATCTTCACTGCCATCCTGCATAGTGACAGCCCATAATGTTTGACATTCCAACTTTGCGATGATGTGGGTTTGAAATTTCAACATTTGCTGTTGTGACTGTTCAATCTTCTGTCAGGGACCCATATATGTATATGTATACACACACACACACACACACACACACACACACACACACACACACACACATATATATATATAATATATATATATATATATATATATATATAGAGAGAGAGAGAGAGAGAGAGAGAGAGTTGTAATGCAACATATATATATATATATATATATATATATATATATATATATATATATATATATATAAAATGAAAATCTTATTGGTAGCTAAAAACAATGTCAGCTGAATAGGCTGACAATAGTAATGAAAAATAAGCATACATAGCTTTAATTTCAATCAAATAACAGTGCTTGGATACAAATCATGACAAAGAAGCATCACATGGGAGAAGGTAAAACTGAAGATGGAGATGAGAGAAAGGAAATTAATTGGTTCATAGGTTCATAGGTTGGTACTAGGCTATCAGCCCTAGGGCCTATACAAACCTAGCCATAACAATTCCCTGGCTATTTCTTCCCACATTATTTACTTTCCTGTACCCTTGTCTAGCAGGGCGACTGACGTCATCCCTGGGGTGAATTTCCTTTCTCCCATCCAATCATCAAGGTTCCTCTTGAAGAGGTCCAAAGAGGCACTCTGCTTGACATGTATGGGCAATCTATTCCAGAGTCTGGGGAGTCTCTGGGTCAGGAACCTATCCCTCCAGCATGTTTTGTTTATTGTGATGACAAGGTTTAGATCCCTGGAGCGTGTAGCTCTGAGGGATTGGGATTTCTTTAAGTGTAGCATGTCCAACAGCTCTGGGTTTGACATGGCCTTGTATGTTAAGCAGAGATCGCCTCTGAGTAGACGATATGAGACAGAGTATAGCTGGAGTTTTTTAAGGCGGTCAGCGTAGGGCATCTGCTTTAGGCCTGTGATTCTTTTAGTGAGGTATTTCTGAGGCCTTTCCAGTTGTTGCAGATGTCTTGAGAGGTACATACCAAATGGGGCGTTGTATTCTATAATGGGTCTAATGAGGGATGAGTACAGTGGGATAATGACCTCCTTTTTTCTGGATGAAAAGCCCTTTGTGATGAGGTATGCCACATAGAAGGATTTCCTGACTGTTGTGGCGATGTGGTTATCGAAGGTGAGACCACTGTCCACCTGTGTCCCTAAGTCTCTTATCACACTTTCTGTGTTTAGTGTACTGCCACCTATATGGTAATTCATGGATACATGTTTTTTCCCAAAGGGGATAACAATGCATTTCTTGGCATTGAGCTTGAGCCCATGGCTCTGGCACCAAGCATCTGTTTCTGTAAGGCCCTTTTGTAGAGTATCCACATCATTTGGGGATTCAATAATGGCTCCCAGTTTGCAGTCATCTGCAAACTTTGTTAGCTAGAGTCCCTTAGTGTTGACCTGTACTTCAGAGAAGTAGATGCCAAACAAGAGCGGCCCCAGGACTGAACCCTGAGGTACTCCACTTGTCACTTGTCTGGAGCTGGATTTGGAGTCGGCTACTTTTACAGTGTGGGTTCTATCAGTAAGCCATTTAGCAACCCATTGGGTGACATAGGGATTAATGCCCAACTTAGTAAGTTTATCTATGATTCCAGAGTGGGGGATGGTGTCAAAGGCCTTGGCAAGGTCTAGATAGGCTGTGTGGACCACCTTACCCTTGTCCATGGCTCTGGAGACTTATTCAAAGAAGTCAATCAGGTTCAGGAGACAAGATCGGCCCTTCACAAACCCAAACTGGGTGGGGTCCAGTGTTTGAAGGTTGCCATTGTCTTTGTTTATAAGTTCCATAATAATACGCTCCATGGCCTTGCAGATAAGGCTTGTCAGACTGATGGGACGGTAGTTTCCGGGCTCCAAGGTGGATCCCCCCTTGTGGATTGGGATAACTGTAGCTCTGCGCCACTCAGTGGGCACGAAACCTGAGGTGAGGCTATGATTAAACATGACACTTAGGTGAGGTGCCAGTTCATATTGTAGTTCATGTAGTACACAGCCCGGGATGTCATCTGGTCCCATGGATGCTGTATTCTTGGCTTTAGAGAGTGCGTTTTGTACCTGTGTGGCCATTATTACTGGAATTTGGCAATCTTCCGGTATTGAGATGGGCCATTTAGGGGGTGAGAGGGGGTGAAGTTGGCATTGAATCGATCTGCCAGGATATTGGCAATATCCTTCGGATCAGTATATTTAATGCCATTCTGTTTTAGCTCAGAGCAGATCTGAGCATTGCCATTTAGATTCTTGACATAGTTATAGAATGCTTTGTGGTTGTCTTTGGAATCTTTGGCAATTGATGTGGTATATAGGTGAAAACCTGAGGATATTGTAAGGACAGGTAAAAGGAACATGTTAGCTGAGATTTAAAAATAGGTATTTGTACAGGCATAAGTCTATTGGTAGTAAGAAACAATGTTGAAACTGATTTATCTAGTATCCGGAAAGGTAAGTCTCCTGAAGTTTACATACATACCGAAAACTAATTAAGATTTCTTTTGTGATTGCCTTACAAGCTGTTGTAGTGTTGACTTTAAGTTAGCAGTGCTATCTTTTACTTAATTTCTCATTAACCTACTTTTTGTAAGTTTTGGATAGATTTCTGTTTCATTGTATTGCTTTAAATCTTTAACTCATTTCCTCTTATTCAGGTAATTTGGCTTGAATAAAATAATATAAAAAAAGAGTTTCCTTTACCTGCTTGCCATCTACCTCATAGCTCAACCATAGATCTGCAAATCTAGACTCCAGACTTTCAGTAAAGAAATAATAACAGCTTTATTATTTTTCAAAGCACAAAACAACAATGTAACCTGATCTTCCTATGCTACATGAACAGACCTCAGGGATTCAAAATCCTCATAAATGTGAAGTAATGCTGAGCGTTGCCCTTTTAATATAACTAGTGACTTATGCAGGTTATACTCCTGGTCCTGTGCATTTTCACAATTCATTTACATTTTTTTATTAGTTCAAAATCTACATTCACTTACTCACTGGGCTAATTCTTTCCACTACATTTAATACACTTATCAGAAGACCCATATGATGTTCACGGAAACTGTATAATGTTATGGTTTCAAATAATACATCATTATTCCCACATACATTTCTGAAATTTTGACTAAGATATTTAATTTTAAAGATGTAACCTCTTTCTCACTGAGAAACTAAACATTCTACATATGCACAGAATGGCCTAGTTTGCATTTTCAAAATTCTTCAAACTGAATATATTACTTTCTTCTCGTTTATAAGAAATAAAAAGACATATAATATCTCTGTCTTCTTACAACTTGATGTTTAAATGGTACAACCCTGCACAAAATGTTTACCTTAACACTACCAATAAAAATAAATGGTTATTAGGTGAGCTATGTCTTTAGTGCCTAGGACATTTGTAGGAAAATGAAGTTAACCAACATATACATATAAAACCTTGATCCATTATAAAAAAATAGCTGCTATTTAGGGACATAGGGACTTGAGGCATCAACAAATGTGATATTTCTTAGTATTTTGTCTTTTAACATAAGGTTCCCATTCTGTGATAAACCCTATGTTAGTAATACTATTCTCTCAGATTTTAAGCATTTTTAAGTAATAGTAAGTAATAGTGTCCTTGTTGCAGCTCCAACAATATGGGTAGAATTCAATAAAGCCTACATGGAGCTATTCCCAGTGTAGGCATTGTGTGACAGGCTGAACATGGAATATGGCTGCTGAATGATCCAGGAAACAGGGCGGAGGGGCATACATGAGCATGCAGACATGGAAGTGTCCAAGGAAAGCAAGTCACCTCATAAGCTGGTGAAAACCATGCAAATGAGCTTGATTTGCGCAATGCAAATCATTTAAAAATTAATAATTTTTTTAATACATATATTACATTTATGCAGCGAGCAGCAACGCATAAAGATGCCGTTATGGAAAAAAAATTAAAAAGTGTAAAAAAGTGTAAAGTAGACATTTGCAAATATATTGCATTATAGTCCCCAGCATGTAGAGTATTACTATGGCAGGTGTCAGTGGCTGCTATGGAGGCAGGCCCTGGAGTAGTGAAGTATCCAGTGTATATGAAATTAGCTGTATGTAAATGAGCTGGAGTTACTGAATAGCGAAAAGGGTTGCAGTGTCTGCAGATGCAACCCGTAATAGGGCTAGAACCATGTAGGTAGTGGTAGAACAGGTAGCTGATATCAAAAGGGGGGGCACAGTATGTAAAACTGGATTGGAGCTCAGTGGCACCTGTTTGTGCTCAACTAAGCACCGCTAAGCAGGGGGGTGTCTGATGCTGTTGAGCATGTTTTAATTAGCTTAAGAAAAGCTGAGCATGCCCATGGTTGGAGGAGTGTTAAAACTGCTGAGCAGGTTTGCGCAGTGCACTGCAGTGCGTAGTAGTGAAAGAAATAGGAAAAACAATTAAAAAATGTGCCTGGGAAAAGCCAATCAGGTAGAAATTACTGATAAGCCCTGTTTAACAAACACTGGTCCATTCAAACCCCAGTGATAAACCTAGCAGGTGGAATGCAGCATAATGAGTCAGTCACACAGGCTGCAACTGCAGCACTCCACTATAAAGTATGCATACACCCTACAATCTGATTTTCCCACATACTGTGCACCATTGGAATACACACTTGGGAATTTTAACTGACAGAATGCTAGGGGCTGCTGCTGCTCAGCTACATCTGTATGTGCTTGAGGCTGAGGTCAGTGAAGATGATGATGCTAACAATAGGCCCAGACTGAGAAAAAGAGAGTTTGGGCAGAGGATGACCTTCCAGGGGCTACATGGTGGACAGGGACATATTACATGAACTCACTGAGCTCTGCCACCCTCAACTCAGACACAGAGCCAACAGAGGGGTACCCATCCTAGTGGAAACAAAGGTATGTGTAGCCCTTAGAATATTAGCTTTAGGCACTTTTCTAAGACCAACTGTGGACATAATGGGGCTCTCACAGGCATCTGCATCCAGGGTACTCCACCACTTCCTGGATGCCATGCAAGCACATGCCAGTGAGCACATTTATTTACCCCACATCCCTGGGGAGAAGGTCATCAATATTTGTCTCTTCTGCCATGTAGCACACTACCCTGAGGTACTGAGTGCCATAGACTGCACTCAAGTGCACATCAAAGCACCATCCGGTGAAGAGGGTAGGGTCTATGTGAACCGCAAGGGGTATCACTCCATCATCTGCCAGGCTGTGTGCAATGCCCAGGGCGTTATCATTAAAGTGTGCACTGGCAGCCCTGGCAGCTATCATGACTCCCACACCTGACAAGCCTCACAGTTGTACCAGACGTTTGCCAGGGGGACATCCCATACAGCCGTCTACTGGGGGATGCTGGCTACACACTTAAACCATGGATGATGACACCCATCAGAAATGCACACACACCTACTGAAGAATGCCATAATGAGACACACACACACAAACTAGGAACATCATAGAGCATGTGTTTGGGCTGCTCAAGTCACGGTTCCACTGCCTTGATATATCTGATGGAGCCTTGCAGTACTCTCCAGCCACATTTCCCACATGTTCACAATATGTGTCATGCTACACAATATGATCCTGTGGAAACAATTGCAGCTGGAACATCACAGGGAAGGGGCACACAGCCCCCCACCAGTGCCAAGATCCCCACAGCCACAGGGGGACTCAGTGGAGGAACCCCCTGAGACTATCCCTGTAGGCAGACATAGGCATGCCCGGTATGTTCTGGCCTTAGCAAAGAGGCAATGCATAGCACATGCACTGGCAACCTAGGGTCCTAGGGACTGACACCTCACTGAGACTCACATACATAGTAAAAAGGATGCCAGCCACACCACACAACCTGTACCTTACCATGCATTGAATGTGTGCTGCATGCATCAGACAGAGACAGCCCTGAAGCACTGTTATCTCAACTGCTGCAGGCACAAGGTGAGTCACTCTTGATTGCAACAAATGAATGGGGTAGTAGACTGTGGTAGCATATGTATGGACCTGCCTCATGTATGCAAGATAATAGAGTAGGCCACCGGGGTAGCTGCAGACAACTGACAACTGTGTGGGAGAACAGGATCTCTCTGTCCAATACTGGTTGACCCATAATATGGAGTAGGACCCAAGCCAGCAAAACCCACTGCACTATGTGAGGGAATGACATACAGCGGAGTCACAGGACAGTTGTTTGACTGTCAGTGCTAGAGTCCCCTACCCCCAACACACCCATGTCAGCATACAACTGCAGTCACAGTACGTTTGCAAGGTAATAGCAGCAGACCACACAATCCATGGGCTGTCCCAATCAACCTGGTGACATGTACCATGTCCCTAATATGCAGTGGTCAAAGTGCTATGTTTGTCTGTGGTTGATAGTGTCAGGAAGTAAACTGAACTGTCTTGTGGCTGTTGTGGGTAAGTACAATACCATGGTTGTTGGGGTACATGGTTCAAGACTGGCTGCACCTACTGTTTTTCATGTGAGCTACACCTATGGTAGGAGATCTACAGACTGTCCATATGTCAGTATTTGTTACTGCAAGAAAGCTGGACAAAGACAGAGACAATGGAGGGTCAGGGGGCCACAGATATGGACAGCACACAGCCATGAGTAGCCTAGATGGTGGCTAGTAGAACAGCATGTTGTAACAAGTCAGTGTAGCACTAGGATATGAAGGCTGTAACGTAACTGTGTCAGTACTTACAACAACTCAGTGGGCACCATCCATATATCACAAATGTACAGAGTTTAGCAGAATGTCCACATTTATGGCTCATATATCTGTTCTGTTTGTCATAACATTGCAGTTTTCTTGCAAACTATTGGCAAATCAATAAAGGTTGTTGTGAGAAACTAATGACAGACAGTTGAGATCCAGACTTCATACCCACTGGAAAGTGCATGCTAATAATAATCCAGTCTACCAACTGTCTTGGTTTGTAAGAGCAATATTAAAATCTTGTCGCATGTTTGGGGCTATGTCCCACTGTTAAGAATGGCCCTGTCCAGATTAATGGCTCTAAGAGTTTGAGAGGTATGGGCAACATGTAGCCTTACAATAACAGTACAACACAAACCATCTGAGGACCAGAGCAGATGGATGGGGCACAATGCTGGACAACCTGCAAAACAGACACAGTCCGAAGTGTGAAGTCCATAACCCTGTGTGTGGTGTTACATCTCTTACCCCAGTCACAGCATACCTACAATTTCATAGAGCAGCAACTGTGGACAGAGCCAGGACCTGGAGCAGGGCAGGACAAAGGCCCACATATAAGGGGAAAGAGGAACTACTGGCCAGACAAATGTAGAAAATGCAGAATAGAAGAACAGCTCATGTAGTAGCATGGGGTGCCTGCAGTGTATGGAGATGATAACCCAAATGTCTGTCAGTGATTCCTCACATCTGTCTATAATGATCTGCCACTGACATACCAAGAAATCATAGTGTTATTTAAAATGTACCAGACATTTTATGCAAAACTCTGTTTTGCCCAATACACTCTGTACACACCCTAGATATGGGTCAGATATTACGGACATCACACAGCCAGTAAATCCCTCAGGCATTATATCAGGGACATAGGTTCATAGGTTCATAGGTTCATACTAGACTATCTGCCCTAGGGCATTTATAAGCCTAGCCAGAGTGGGTTTGGCTTTCGCCACCCATTTTAAATTAATTTTACTATGCCCTTTTTCGAGGTTAGTATACTGTGCCTCTGTCTAACAGTGACACAGAAGTGATACCCGGGGTAAACCTATGATCTCCCATCCACTCATCAAGATTCGTCTTGAAGAGAGTCAATGAGGGACTCTGCCTAACCTGGACTGGGATTTTATTCCAGAGTGAAGGGAGCCTCTGGGTTATGAATCTGTCCCTCCAGCATGCCCTATTTATTTCAATGCTGAGGTTCAAGTCTCTCGAGTGCGTAGCTCGATGGGATTTGGATTTTCTGAAGTGCAGCATGTCCATTAATTCCGGGTTGGACATGGCTTTATACGTCAGGCACAGATCACCTCTGAACAGGTGGTATGCCACTGAGTAGAGCTGGAGTTTTTTTAACCGGGCAGCATATGGCATCTGTTTGAGCCCTTTGATCCTCTTGGTGAGGTACTTTTGGGGTCTTTCCAGTTGCTGCAGGTGTCTGGTAATGGTAACATGCTGGACTGTTTCATCAGGTTCAGCAGACAATTGGCTGCAGCACGAAAAATCCTCGACTGGAGTACAGGTAGGTTTGGCCTGGAGTCCCATTGTAATTAATGATGGTCATCCTGGGCTTGCTCCTACACTTAGCTAATTCAGTCCATGTCTAAACCCACATCTGACAATAGAACTGTGATGTCCATATATATCTCTGTGCATACAAACAGCTATGTATACATTAACTGTCTCTTCCTATCCCCATCAAACAAGCTTACCCTTATCTATCTGTATGTGGCACATATAAGATATATCTAGATCTGTTGAGTTTAACTTAGACACACACATACATATATATATATATATATATATATATATATATATATATATATTAAGATGCAGACAGAGGG
Source organism: Protopterus annectens (assembly GCF_019279795.1). Taxonomy (NCBI): domain Eukaryota; kingdom Metazoa; phylum Chordata; order Ceratodontiformes; family Protopteridae; genus Protopterus; species Protopterus annectens. Next base: position 350,271,241 of record NC_056727.1, read on the forward strand.
CAGAGAGAGAGAGAGAAAGAGACCCGGAAACCCATAGTGTCATGTAGTACTGCAGCCACTCATGCATCACTTGTAACCAGTGGCACGTGCAAATAGTATGGTCAGCTTTAGTGTGGAATAGTAGGTAGGAAGGGGTTCTAATCTCACCTAAGCCACTTTGTGTGTGTGTGTGTGTGTGTGTGTGTGTGTGTGTGTGTGTGTGTGTGTGTGTGTGTGTGTGTGTGTGTGTGTGTGTGTGTGTGTGTCTATGTATATATTCCACATACAGCAGAATATACATGCCCAACAGGACTATGTCTGTGCAATGTTCACTTATTTATAGTGCTGTAACTGGTGTCCTCCACAACAGTGGCCTCCCTGTCAGTAGGTAGTAATGTAGTGGCTGACGCTATCAAAACACATAAACTCTGTGGTGCATGCAATAAGTACATAGCATTATAGTGTATACAGCTAGATAAGTAGTGGTTCTAATCCCAGCAATGGCAACTCAATGTGTGTGTGTAAGTATATCTCCTTGCAGCTGTGTGTATTTCTTGTCTATGTGTGTGCAATGCCAGTACATTTTAAAGTGTGTGCCTATCTGTGAACCCCCCCATTGGCCTACTTTATACAACCTGCTGAGGTCATCCACCTTAGATGCACAGTTACACACTCTCCAGACACATAGGCTCTGTGGCACATGCGATAAGTATGTACCACTGTAGTGTATACAGCTAGAGAGGTAGTGGTTTTAATCCCAACAATAGCAACTTAGTGCGTGTGTGTAAGTATATCCTCCAGCAGCTGTATGTATGTCTTGCCTATGTGTGTGCAATGCCAATGCATTTTAAGGCCTGTTCCACCCTGTTGGATTACTGTACAGAGCCTGCTGGTATCATCCACATTAGAGGCACAGTCAGACAATCTCTAGGTACATGAGCTCTGTGGTGCATGCAATAAATAGGTAGCACTATAGTACATACAACTAGCTAGGTAGAGGTTCTAATCTCAACTGGCAACTCTGTGTATGTGTGTGTGTGTGGGGGGGGGGGGGTTTGAGGCATATCCTCTGTAGCAGTGTGGCTACCTGGTGAGTGTGTGTGTGTGTGTGATGGTTATACCATTTTGAGGGCCTGTTCCACCATGTCTCCATGTACATGTGCAAGCAGTGTACCACTGGCAATAAGAATATGTTTATGGAAACCCCTGTTATCTCTCAGAGCTGAGTCTCCTGGTGGGCTAATGCACTGTGGTGCCCTGGGTTTGAAACCTGGCAGAGGTGCATATTTTTTCTGCTGTGCATCACTAATAATCAGGATAACTTTATGGAAACACCCATTATTCGTCAAAGCTGAGTGGTTTAGTGGGCTAATGCACTGTGCTGTATTTGACAGGATCCTGGATTTGAAACATGGCACAGGCTGAATAATTTTCTGCTGAGCATCACTGATAAACAAGATATATTTATGGAAACACCTATTAGTCCTCAAAGCTAAGTGGCCTAGTGGGCTACTGCACTATGTCATAGTTGACAGGGTTCTGAGTATTGATTTGCCAGGGTGATAATTTTTCTGATGTGCAGGACAGTGTCAGCCAGACAGATGGTGATTAAAGCAGTTTTAAGCTGGTTTGCGTGATGCACCACGATGCTAAGCAGTGCTTATCCCCGCTTAAATCCATGCTATTTCCAAAAAAAGAAAAGAAAAGAAAAAAGGGGTGATAGGAAAGTGGTGAAATGAGGGCAAGCAGGGGGGAAAACAATATGAAAGGCAGGTAGGGATGTGCAGGATGGGTGTAGGAAAGGATGATAGCTCCCCATTTCTTGTACAGCAACAGCTGTGCATGTTGTGGATAATTTGGAATTTGGAGCCTCACATCCCAGAGGGAGGGGTGTGGGTGAAATAACTTTGTTGATTAATTGCTGTGATGATTTACTGATGGCAATATAGGTGTGGGCTAAATATAGAGCTATGTATAGGGCAATTCTTTTTGTGGGACAGATGCCCATTTTTTATTAAGAAGAGAGTGGGATGTTGGGAAAGGGATATAGGTATGTGTGGGGAGGTAAGATGGGTAGGAGAGGTAGCATTTCCAAACAGACAAGACAGACAAGACAACAGATGGGGTGGTGTATGACACAAGACATGGGTAAACACCTTGGATGGGGAAGGTGTTCCTTGAATCAGAATACCAAGTGCCCCAAAGAGCAGCAGTGGCACTTAGCACCCCACCCATGGGTAGTCACCACTGCTCCTTCATGGTCCCGAAGGTGGCTGTGCTGGGGGCTGGACACTGGGGCTGGCTTGCCCTCCAAGTGCACAAGTCTGCCTCAATCTGGCACAGTCAATTGTCCACATCATGCTGGAGAATCCTGAGCACCATCCCTGAGAGCAGTTGCTGGGTGACCACTCCCTCTCTGCTTCCCCACCCCGGGTGGGGACAAGCCTCATCCCCTGAAGCGGTTCCACCCATACATGGTGCAAGACCTATGGAAGAGGCAGCTCCAGGTTAGGTCCCAGACATGCTGGGACCCAGTGCCATGGCCAGATGAAGTGGGATAGCTTTCCACAAATACCAGCCTACCACTCGTGCTATGGTGTTGAGGTTTTTGTGTATAAGTTAGTCATGCACAGAACATTTAAACATTAGTTATTACAGCATGCATGGGTGTTCCAATTAACCCAGAACAATAAAATTGCATAACATAGAGAACACAACAATAAATGGGATAACAGTCAGTATTGTAACAGCATGCCAGTAACAGTTATGGCAAAAGGCCAACAACATAGGTATTTCAACAAGTTATGTTAATATGCAACCATTGTAATATGTAACAATAATAAAACACAAGGCCAAGCTTAAGGTTTTGAGAACAACATATGTGAAATGAAAACCATACCCGTAGTATAACCATAATAATATCTATGATGCAGATAAGGGTTGGGGGAAAGAGAGACATTCCGTTAACAACAAAATAGGTTTATATTGCAACATTACTGTTCTATACTCTGTAGGTCTGCCCTCACTTTATGTCTACAAGTGCCCTATATCTTCTGTAGCATGTACATACCTCTCAAGCTATCCGTATGGGACAGGATGGGCCAAGCTGTAACACCTACAGGTACACAATTACAGGAGACCATTACATGTCAGGGAAACATGTATGACTACCAAGGTGTACTGTGCACTGATGTTGTGTGAGTATGCTACTGACAAACTTCACCTGGATGTTTAATCTCTGTCCAAGAGTTTTGGCAACAGTGATCACTAGCTGTGACAGTGTGACACTTGAGAGACATGCACCATGCATAGTATAGTGAGTTTGTATCCTGCCAGCCTTGGCAGGCATGCGGTTAGATTATCAGCAGACTTTCACAGATGCAACAGGCATACAGCCATAACAACAATAAACAGTTCTATTTGTCTTATTAATGTGGAACAGTAGTATAGTTGTGCATGTTTAATTTATTATCACCTTGCTGAGCAATGCTGTGTACACACTAGTACATCTGGGCACACAAATCAGTATATCATTGGAACAGCTACTACAGATAATTTATTTACCTGTAATCCTGTGGGGAGAACATCTGTTAACAATACATAACTGTCTATACATATTCAGTAGTACTTGTCTGTTTCTATAAATATATAGCAGTACTTCCCTGGATTTGAACCCCGGTCTGTATGTGTAAAAATGAACAACATACAAATCATTTAGCAAACTGAGCTACTGAACCATTGTTGTCTGTTGATTGACTGATATGTCCCTAGAACTCACCTGTTAACAAATTCTGACCTAGTAATGTAGGTAGAATGTCACACAAGACCGGAGTGACACGAACATACATACATGAAATGAATGCATGACAGAGATAGTAGGTGAACTGTGTATTACTACTTGGAATGCAGGTGTACACATTTATCCCCTAGTGGATGAGAATATGTGTGATATGTACAGACCATATTGAGGTGCTAGGTTGGCTACTTGACCCATATACAGTTGCAGATGGTATATTTGCAGTCTGCAGCTATTACAGTTTCATAGTTGCCTTCATCAGCATAACTACATTAAGGAATGTATATAGCTGAAATTCAAAAGGTTAACACAAGACAATCCTGAGGGAAACACACTATAATACCTTACACATTACTATTTAAGGTTCAGATCTTACTGTGCAGAACAAATATAATCACACAGTATATCTTGTAGTAGAGCTCCACATCTACACTTTAGCAAAACAGTTGTTTATCAGCCAACATTCAGTCACTTCATGGTATTATACCCATGTTTACTTCACTGCATGTGTAATACACAATGTCTTGACCAACAGCCCCAAAATACACACATTTGGCAGAAGAAACCTTTATTGAGGGTGACATGAAACAGTTAACAGTCTTTTTATTGTTGAACACTTTACATAATGCAGGCATTGAAAGACATTTATTCCACAATGTATGCATTACTAACTTTATTTCTCTAACAATTCTGATGGCAGGTGTACTTTATTTCCTGAAATGTATGAATGCAGATGATTTATTCCCTTCACATTATGAATCCAGTTGGACTTTATTACCAGAATGTCATTATTAATAAACTATACACTTGTTATTCCTTAACATTATTAATGCAATAGTAAACTGCTTTCCTTAACATTATCAGGTTTCATGCTTTCATGTAAATTGAACTGTACCTGGCATTACTGACTTATATCAGTCCGGGTCTATGAACACATTCATTGCAGTACACTCAATACAGAATAAACCTACTGGCAGTTACTACTGTACTCTTTCTTAATTATATTACTATATATTGCAGGATATATCTGTACTCACCACACTCTCGGCACATCCTGGCCAAGCGCCCTGCATGGGCCTCCAAGTTGCGAGCTCTATCCTCTGCAGCTGTGGGGAGAGAAACACACCATTATGCATACCTGTCTATTAGATATCCAAACTAGATTTTGGTAAATCAATGCTTCCTATACTTACAAACTTGTGGGGCATTGTCGTCCTGAGCATCTTGGATCCAGTGGGCTAAGAGTACCCCCTTCCTATGCTTCAGGTCATTGCAGTGGTAATGCACCTGCTCACCAGTGCATGGGATACCAGTTGCAGTGGTGAGGACATGTGCCAGCCAGTCCCAGACCTCAAATTAGTATTTGGACCACTGGTACTGGTCCTGAAGCAGCAGCTGGATGTCATGGTCTTTTACACGCAACCCAACCATGACCCTGAACTCCAACATGCCCCATCACTGCGCAAGAAAATGCACACCCTCTCCAACTCCTGCCATAGCTCCTGCATGGATCGAACTCCAGCAGGTTCTGGCTATATTCGCACAGGTTTAGCTTAAATAAGGCTGTTTTCCTGCCCTTTGCCACCATTGGACCATTTTTAAAAATGCTAAGTGAAGCTTAGCACCACGGAAACCTGCTAAGCTTAGCTAAACAGTGCTTAAACTGGCAAATGCTTAGCACTGCCCAAACCAGCTAAACGGAGCTGCGCATTACTAAGTACTTCTAAAACAGGTCCTATTTAAACATTGTTTGGCTTGGCTTAGCAGTGCATAGCAGACCTTAGCTAAGGGCAAACCAGATTTTTTTTTAAAACTAAAAAAAGAAATATTGAAAGTAATTGTTCAGTAATGATACTTTATTATTATGTGTATCTATTTTACTTTATATCTCCTAGCCTTCTGCATTTCAATTACACTATCTTGGAGTGTAACTTTAATGTGTGTAATTGGGGCTTTTATCCTCAGGTCTCCACTGAAAATGAGCTTCTGGTTGAGTGAGACTAACCTGGTTAGCAAATGTCAATGTATGCACAATTAAAAAATATATTTTTATAACATTTTTCTATCTCGTGTAAAAGCTGAATGGCCTCTCTGTGTATTCAAACCATGCACCTATTACACACAAGGCCATGATTCTAACCATTCAACTAGCAAAGATATGGTAATTTCAGCTATACATTTCTATATAGCTCTCATTTACGTTTCAGCATTGCTGAGGACTGCACTGTGCCACGCAAACCTGCTTAGCTATGTTTAAATTTGTCCTTTCTTAAATACTTAAATGCATCCATTATCTATTTTTAGATGAAAAGCACAAAAGTTAGCACCAGCACCTTACTTTATTCAGCAACACTGATCTGGCACCTCAGCAGTTCACCTTCAAGGATCAAAGTAAAACAATGTCAGCTGATATTTATATTAAAGCAAACAGCCATTGACAAGATCCAATAATTCAGTCAAACAATTTTAACATCAATTATACAAAATTTATGAATACAAAACATATAAATATTTAAATATATGTGTTTTCATTTTATATATATAATATATTATAATTTATTATAATTTATTCTTTCAAAACAGACTATCGAGATGCCCTGCAATGGAAATTGGATGCTGTTGCTGATCACAGTGACAGGTGAGAGAGAGAGTGTGGTACATTGCCTGACATAAGTGAGAACCGTGTACCCTGTGATGGCTCCCTACATGTCCAGCCTGGTTACAAACCTTACTCTAATCCTGGGCAACACTGCCAGTTTGAGTGGTGATGAGGACACTGCCAATCCCCTGCATTCAAGTGGACATGGAAGTTTTGTATGTCACCACAGGCCTGATAAGACCAGTCATTACACAGTCCCTGGAATCTGTCTCCTCACAGAGCTGTTGGTTGTGCTGGGCACTGTTATCAAAAATGGCATGCAACACAGCAATCAGCTCTATGATGAAGGGTGTAGTGATACTTTGCCACATCTGCTGGTTGACCCTGAGTGTTGCCACATGATACATGACAGTGTTGGCACCCCTGCAAGGCTATGCTGTGATGGATTTACCCATATCTGATGCAGTGTGCTCATCTGCTGCCACAGCTACAAAAGGGAGACATTGTAGCTGCTCACAGCCATGAATAACTGTCTGGGGATGGTGAGTGCTCAGACTTTACAGCCGCAGATTCATCTATGGGTAAGGCTAAACTTTCACCTATTACTGAGGGTGGATGCACATTCAGGATGGAGACAGACAGTGCTAGTGTATCATCTGACTGAGATTTAGGTATGTATGTCTCATCATTAACCTCTGCACAGGTTCCAGAATCAGTCTGTTGTCCTGTTCCAGCCCATGCAAATGTCAGTGTAATAGTGGTCTGACCTCTTAGTATACAAAAATACACTGGAGAGAATATGACTACTTTGCTACCACTGTGGCCCTGAGGCATGCCCAGTAAGTGTCCATGCAAGAAGTACCATACAATCCCAGCCTAGTCTGCTGCTATCATGACATGGCTGAATACATAATGTTCCTAGAACAAATCGTAAGCATTGTATGCTGTAGTCAGCCTTCAGTCAATATGTGTAGTGCTACTGTAAACCAATGTGTCACTTATGTTATCAACCTTATGTATCTTCAACCAAGATGCAAAAGGGTCAGTCAAGCCTGATGCCAACATCTGTTCCTTTAGAATCAATCCCAGTACTTTTTCTATCTTCAGGGACATCAAAAACTCCTCCAGCTCTGTTACCCTGTTGACCCCTGGTTACCCTCTCTGAGGCTGACTTCTCAAATGCCAAGGAGCATGCCTTTGCCTTGGCAATCTGTATTACTTTGATGGCTTGCTTATGACATGTCTACAGTATGTGATTCCACAGACCTCCACAGCATTGCTGTTATTTATTAATTAATTAATTTATTTATTTATTAACATTTCTTGACCGAGAAATTCCACTGGGCTTGAGACCCATTTTCAGTGGAGGCCCGGGTAGAAAAGCTCCAAGTTACATGAAAATCATTACATGAATTTGTAAGGAAACAAGTACTTATAAAGCAAGTGAAATAATACAGAAAACTATCTAAACAGCACAATACAGTAACAATGGAACATTAGCATGTAGGAAAATTATACACTTAGAAATATTTAACAATACAGCTCATTTTTTGGGGGGGTAGGAAAAGGGAAAGGTAAATGTAGTGGGAAGGTAGAATTAGAGAGTTAAACTTAAAGGTAGGATAGATATAGTTAAAATCTTATAGCTAGGTGTGGGGAATATGTTGATTATAAGTGGCATGTATTTAATGGTAGTATTAAAAGTAGAAAGTGGCAGAGAAGAGAAAATGTGTTTAAAATAGTTGCATGGGTGTGAGGACTAGGATACTAAAGATTAGGAATAACTCATGTGGTGTAACAGTATGACATATACATAAGTATATTTGCTATGTGAAACAGTTTTGCTAGATTAAGGAGGCTGTAGATATGTGTTGCATGCTGTCTGTTGCAGCTACTGTTGTAAATGTTAATCAACACCTCCACTGCCCAGTGGACACCACATGTGTCCTGAGGGCTCATAGAGATTCATGTTGATCAGCTGAATCTACTTTACTCAAAAGTGAATTTCTTTGAAATTTTTTCGGCAAAATTTAGAAGTAATCATTTTTTGTGGGGTAGACAAGCCCCCTTCACATTCCCTTTCTGGAGGGGCACCGCCATATTCCCCAACAATATATATGAGGAACTAAATATGGGCAAATCCCTCTTTGGTCAACATCTGTTTAGTTGACAAAATTTAGTGAGCTACACAGATGATCCACAGGTATTTGAGCTTGCACAATTGTCAGGGTAGAGAAAAATGCCCTTTCTCTAAGACTATGCAATATTGGATGTAGTAGACATAATTAGCAGGGGTGTGGAGGGCCACACAATGTTGTACACTATTTTTGTAACTTTGTTTTGCATGCTCTAGACTTTTGCTTGAAGCATGCATAATAACATGTCAACATTTGCAATGCTGACCTTTTGTGGTCGATTTTCTAAACATGAATGAATGGGCCGGTTGTCCTTTTTCAGTAGACCCATACCTACTCTGAAGTCACATAATAGTGGAGAGTAGGGAAATAGGTGCATACTCCCTGACTGTGCCATCAAGCACCCAAGCTGCAATTTGAATTTGGGTCTCCTGGGCATTAGTCAGGGCTTTATCTCTCTCTCTCTATGCCACTAGTATGGGCTGAAAATGTTCAGATTACTGATGGCAAATTTACAATGTTTTCCTTAGAGATGTTATTTGTTGAATTGTTTAACATCATATAATTATTTTCAGTATATGTCAATTAGACAAAAGTAGTTTTTGAAGTGTGGGATAGACATACCACTTCCTCCTCACTGACATTGCTACATAGGTTCATAGGTTCATAAGTACTCACTAGGCTATTAATCCATGAGGATCTTTAGAAGCCTAGCCATACATTCCCTTGAAACTTTTAGCCCTTATATTTTAAGTATGCTGTGTCTTTATTGAACGTGATTCACGTGTGAGTTTGTCTCAGTTTCATAAAAACATTATTCTTCATGTCTTAATTTTACAGTCTACATCCAGCAATCAAATTGCTTGAGTAGCAACATTTAATAATGGTTTACCAACACTTACACTATCACTTAAACTATATCATTTTAAATAATGCATTTCTAATATGTTATTTTTATAAGATTATTGTACTGTTGTAACTTCCTTGTTCTTTGTTGTACAGTTACAGTGCAAAACAGTTAGCACCCAAACCATCTTACCTCCACACTTCAATTATCCAACTTTCCTTTTCCATATTCTAGGTCCTATTATAATACCTACTATACTACCACCCACTCAAATTTACACACACCTACTATGAAATCCACATCATAATACTCATTATATTTCTATCACGTCCTACATTACATTATACCATCTGAGTTATTCTTCCATCACTCTATACCTGTCCACAAGTCTCTTCCATATAAACTTCACATTACTTTTCTATTACTAAATTGACTCCTTCCTCTCCTATACAATGTCACCTCTCTGTATCAAATGCCTACAAATGCTATCCTTACCACTATCATCTGCACTCTCATAATACTATCCTATTACCTAACTTCCTATCAGATATAGTTACATAATACTTTCTCATCTCCTACAGTTACAAATCTTCAGCCCCACCACCCATTATCTTTCAACATTATAATTGTTTACAACCTATACACCACCACTTGAAATAAAGCCAAAACCCATGTCAAACTAGACAAAAAAAATCATACTATACTACTATAAAGCAAAGAACCACAGCAATCCTAAAAAATTCTGGTCCACCATAAATAAACTCCTTCAACCAGGCCAATCACCATTCCTACCCCCATTAAACACTAACAATAATGACAGCATAGCTCCACAATTTAACTTTTTCTTTAAGTATACTATATGCTCACTTAATAAGACTCACTGTAATGCATCTCCTACTATACCATCCATACCCAAAGACAAAACTGACTCCTTCCCTTTTAAACCTGTCCAAACTTGCACCATAAAATTACTCTCTAAACTGAAGCCCACAACTCTTGCAGCTGATAACCTGCCCTCTGAATTCTTAAACCTAGCAGCAGATGCCATCCCCTACCTGGTCTGTATTCTCATTAACTGCTCTATAGCTGAACAATACATTCCTCTAAACTGGAAAACATCTTGCATACTCCCTCTGCACAAAGGTGGCAGCTCTATTGAGTTCTCCAATTATAGACCCATAGCAACCTTATCTCCTCTATCGAAAGACTTAGAAAAATGCATTCATATGCAGCTCTTCAACTACCTTTTGTCTAATAATCTTCTTTCTAGCACACAGCATGATCGCCGCCCAAATCATAGTACAACAACTGCCCTGCTCAGCTTTACCAATTCTATCAACCAACATAGAAATAATGGGAATCTGGTATCTTCCATTTTCTTGGACCTATTCAAAGCATTTGACACTGTTTCTCATCAGAAACTACTTAACAAACTCTTTACCCTAAAACTCAGCCACTCATCACTCATATGGTTCCATAGTTACTTAACTAACAGACAACAAGCTGTCAAATGGCAACACAATCTCTCTTCCCTTTTACCTGCTACCATGAAGGTATATGTCTATATTTTTTTATGTAATTAACTATGGAGCTTTTCTCCCTGGGCCTCCATTGGAAATGGGGTCTGTCCCAGTCAGACTCTCCTAGTAAACAAATGTTAAATAAATAAAAATAAATAAATAAAATTATTCTCATTTCTTCTAATTACTGCCATGAACTCTGTTTTATCAGTACTCAGTTTAATCCCATGTGTCTTCAGGTTTGTATTCCGGTTAACCTATCACTTGAAGTGCTTGTTTAAAGTCTGCTTGTAGTGCCACATCACCTGCCTAGTGATACATCACAGCTAGCCACTCAGCAGTGTAAACATTGGCTGTAGGTGATTTGGTTTTGTGTTTTTGTTACAAATGTATTCCAATTATTTTGAGCCTTTCAGTGGTTTGAGGAGCATGAACGATGATAGCCCAAACAGCACAAGCATACCACAGATGGGGATGAGAGCTTTTTTCATCCTCACTAATTTTGTTTTTAAAATCTGTGGGACATCAGAATGCATACTCAGAGATGAACACGATCCCAAGATCTTGAAAAGGATTTTAATACAGTTTTGCAGTAAATATACTAAAATCCACAGGATCTAGGAATGACCCCTTACTGTAGAGACTGAAGAAAACAAATAGTTTTGTGTTTTAGTTGTTAAAGGCAGACCCCTCTGTGATGCCAGGCCTTGTATTAACTGGGTTTGAATCCAACCACTGACACCAATACCTGATGCTGATGCTGTCATTAGAGGGGGTTGAATACCACCACTGTCAACCAAGTATCACATTAGATATGTAAATGACATGAGCTCTGGTCCTTAGATCTGCTCCACTGTCTCAAATAGGTGTGATGCCCACCAGTGAGATTGTGCTACAAATCACACTACTGATGTCAAATAGAGTAAAATAAAATACATTTTAAAAGTGCAGATAATCTGATTCAATAACCTATTTATCAAATGCAGCCTGACCACATCAGCATAAAGGTAAAATGCACCGCTGACATAGATATGGCATTCCAAAATCTTCACCCAGATTAGGAGTGCATACTGACACTTAAAGATCCTTTGACTTAACACCCAGACCTCTTTCTCCTCACTCTCTCTATGAATTATAGTGTCTCCTAGTGTCTGCCTTTCAAAATTTTATTTCCACACACACAACAGACACACAGACACACACACACACACACACACACACACACACACACACACACACACACACACACACACACACATCCCAAGGAAGTCTGGTAAAATCCTTCAATTCACCACTGCTTTCTTTCTGGCAAGGTAGTACTGCCAGCACTCTATATATGACTAGGGAATAAACACACAAGTTGCTTGTGCCTCTCTTGATTTATAACCAAATAAAAAAATACCAATCACAAAATAGTAGAGTATTGAATGAGTCTGGCAATTAGAGATGGATACCTCACATTGACAACATACAGTGCTAAAAAATATCTCCTCAGATAAATACTTGAACAAAAAGTACCAGATGCAAGATCTTAGAAGAGAATAAATAAAATTTTATTTAGTCAATAAAGCTGTTATAACAGTGCTGATGGAAATTAAGTATGCACAGATCAAGACTGCTGCAGCCAGAAGAGAAAATAGCTATCAGTACAGCCAAAATAATTAAAGAAAAATCTAACCAGTAATAACCGAATAAAACTAGCTGGCTCTAACTTAAACAGCACTGAACTCTTAGTCATGCTATATTCTAATGGGTCTACTTCAGTAGACCGAATTGCCATAACACCAAACTGCATACGATGAAGATGACAACACTGAACATTCACTTTAACAAATGTTCAGAATATCATAATGTTAACACAGAAAAAGAGTCAGTTGACCATTTGTCCTTTTGTACACTGTAGTGCAATCTTGGCATAGGTATATTTAGTTAGTGGATGTAGGGGGTGCAGCTTCCCAGATGGGAGGGTGTGGGGGTGAAGCCCCCAACTTGGTGGGTTTTATTTTCTCCAGTATGTTTTATTTGTTGTGCTGGTCAACTGACTGTTTCTGGGTTTAAAATTATGATGTTCTAAATGTTCATTAAAGTGTTGTCATCTTGATCATATACAGTTCTATGTTATGGTAATTTGATCTAATGAATTAGATCTGTTCTAACATTATATATAATACACAGGATATTGCAGACTGCACTGACATGGAAGTTGACACTAACTTCTTCCAAACAGAGCTAACTTTGCATTGGCTTCAGCTCAAAATATGAAATCCTGGCCTGTTCTTTTTCCCTACAGAAACATTAGTTCTTTTCTCACTAAAAGAAAAACAAAAAAAAAGTGGAAGATTTTTATTTATATATGGATATAAGTAATAGTTTAGTAGTTTAGGTCATTTAGTTTATGATAACTTGGTAATGACAAAGCATATTCAGAGTGTAGAAGGACAGCCTTAATGTTTACAAAAACATTTTCAGTGTTATACAACTACTGTATGTCAAATAATGTACAGTTTCATTGCAAATATCTCACATGACAACACTGATTCATTTACAGACCTGAGTAGCTTGACAAGACAATATTGTATTCAAATATGTCCAGAAGCTATGGCAGCAAGATATACTCCAAAGAAAGGGCCAGTGGTTCTCAGGAGCAGAAAATGGGCAGCATTAAGGAACATACAGAACTGGCAGTACTGGTGAATAGTACCATCACTATTGTGTAAAATCTTAGATTTATATAGCTAGAGATTGAAAAGATCTGAATAAAGTGCTTGAAAAAGCATACTTGTTGCTTATGGTTGAGAAAGTGATTTCAGCTGCACCAAATGCTAAATTCATTTTTATTTTGACTCAAGTGAGGAATTCTAGTAGACAGAGTTTAATGATGAAAGCTCAAAGTATATACCATTAATAAAATATAGATTCCTGAGCTTCCATTTAGCATTTCACCAGCAGCAAATGTATTTTAAAGAGCTGTTGCACAATTAAATGGAACGTACAGAAGGTGTTCTGAACGTATTTCTAACACATGAGCCCAGGACAAAAATTGCGTGTACAAACAGCACACAGTTGTCCTGTTTTATATAAAACAAGACTTGTATTTTACTTTACATTAAAAAAATCCCTGGTTCTTCCAGTCACAAGTCTTCTAGGAGATCAGGCTCACAATTATTACATCACATATAAATAAGCAGCATTGTTTCTGATTCTTAAAGCAATAGTACTTAAATAACACAACTCTAGTTTTAAGCCATAAGCTTTATAAGAGATGTATTTTAAAATAAAATAATGTTCTTTTTTCAACATACAGATTTTTATATTACATCTTAAATATGTCAGATGTAAAAGTACAAAACAACTTCAAATTATCCACATTATACTGGGTTTCATGTGTATTAAATTTTTCACACAGCCTTGAAAAGCAGTGCTTCAAATTCATACCTTGATAAATTATACATTTTCATAAAATTATTTTCATTAAACAACTTGTGTATTTGCTGTTCACCAATATCATGAAACGCGGTAATAACAGGGTTGCTGGCTGGAATAAATACACTGGGCTGTCTAGATATTTGAGAATTAGATGACAAAGAGTATTTAAATATCAAGTATACATTTAAATTATCAGTAAATACCTTTAAGTCATAAAGAGCATTCACCATAGTGTCCATATTCAAAGGAATAAACTTGGCCTCGGCTCAATAAAGCAATATCAGCTTCAGATAAAAAGTTGGATGAATTAAGTTTGGTTTTGAAGCAGGTAATTGCTCAGCTTGCTGACAAAATTACCTATTGATGTGTGTCATCTAATTTTAGTGCTGCTTAAATTACAAAATAATGATGATATTATAATTAAAGAAGATGATAAGTGCGGTGCACTTGTTTTAATGAATCATGCTGATTACATTCAAACAATGAATGAACTATTGTCTGATAGTTATGCCTTAGAAAAAGTGACTAATGATGATGTTTCAAAACATATTAATATGTCTATTTATGAATTACAATTAATGAATAAGATCTCTGTTGAGACCTTCAATTACTTAACTGTGTCATGTCCTGTAATACCGGGACTGTATGGTCTACCTAAAGTTCATAAGTACCTTCTTTATTCTCCAATGAGACGTATAGTATCTGGTAAAGGTTGGGCCACTCAGCCAATCTCACCTTATCTGCAGGATATTTGAAGAAATATTTGATTTTTGTAAAGAGCGTTATTAGAGATACTGGTGATTTTTTAGTGAAATTGTCCGATTGGTATAATGCACTGAATGACTATATCACATTTGTTACTCTAGATATTGTCTCTTCTTCTTCTTTCAGCTTTTCCCAATTAGGGGTCACCAAAGCAGATCACCTGTCCGCTCATGATTGGCAGTGGAGTTTTAAGAAGTTGAGTTGTCAGCTCGGCACTCAACCTTCCACGGAAGGCACACACACACACATGTACTCACGCCTAAGGCCAATTTAGAGTGTCCAATCCACCTACAGCATGTCTTTGGGATGTGGGAGGAAACCCCTGCGACCACAGGGAGGGCATGTAGACTCCGCACAGAAGGCACCCTAGCCAAGGATTGAACCAGAGAACCTCTTGCTGTGAGGCAGCAATGCTAACCGCTGCACCACCACAGCTGCCCTCTAGACATTAAGTCTCTATTCACTGTAATACCTAACAGTTATGGTATAAATACAATTAGCAAACTTTTATGTGAATACAGTGAATATAGGGCAACAGAGATCGAAACAATTTGTGAATTACTTCAGCTTGTCCTTGAAAATAACATCTTTATTTTTTCTTTATTTTTAATGAGCAGCTTTATCATCAAACCAGTGGTGGGTACTCCCATTGTAAACACCTATACTAATCTCACACTAAGTAAATGTGAGGATACATATATTTACAGTGGGCCAGAAAGATATAAGTCTAAGGTCTCCTTCTATAAGTGGTTTGTGGACGATGTATTCTAATTTGGCAAGGATACCAACAAGAACTGATTGAATTTGTCAATTTTCTTAATCAGACAACAGACTTCTTGGAATTTAAAATGAATTCCTTGAAAATAGAAATGACTTTTTGGATGTCAGGTTAGCATATGATGGTTCTGAGATCAATACAAGTATTTATAGGAAAGCTCTCCATGCGAATAAGTATTTGCATAGAATGACTATGCATGCCAGCCATACTTTTAAAGGAATTATAAAAAGTCATTATTTATGTGCGAGCAGGCTTAATACTGATGATTTAAGATGTTCTAACCAAATGGCTAAGATGACATCTGAATTTATGAAAGAGCAGAGATCACAATACAATGAGGAACAGGGAATTAACCCATTTCCTCACTGCAGTGTGATCTTGAAGTTGGTATATATAATTTGCAGGGGGTGTGGAGGGTACAGCACCCCACATGGGGGTTCAGGGCCATTTGCCCCCCTGGAAAATAGTTAAGTATATGTACCATTCACAGTAGGGTGTAACAGTATGCTAGGGTGTATAGCATGTGTGACTGATGTCACCTTCTGCTATGTCGAATACAGGAACTACAGGTGTCATTGTATTCAGTTATGATTTGGCTGCTCTATCGATGATCCATATTTGGCATTTCAGGTCGACATTTTGATCAGTTGACTGATGCAGTTTCGGACATACACTAGTAAACATATATATAGATATAGATATATAGATATATATTATTCCATGAGTTTATTTATTATAACTTGTCTTCTAAAATATCTTCCACTCTTCTTTCTTTAGCTCTTATTATTGATTGTAAAAATGTCATATTGTGAAGGCATTTCACTTCATTTGCTATCCCACTTTGGTCCATTGACCTAGAATACTGACTATCACACAAAATAATCTAACAACCAAGAACAAAAGACTCAAGACTCCAACTAAATAGCATTGTATTAAGTGTTTTCATCTTAGGACTTCAGAATACAAAAAGACATTAACATAATTCCATTCAAAATGTATTCATCACAACATGCTTTACTTTTGAACCAACCAAAATATTACATTTACATATGCTAAACTCTCATCCACAGAAATTGTATATATTGCATTTAAAAACATTAATATTTGCAATCCATTCTAAAATGTATCAATATTCAGTTAACTTAAAATATAGTTACTAGCATGTTTTATTTTACATTTCCTCTTCTCAATTTTAGTGTGCCTCTTAAAGAGACAATTATTAATTCCCTGGAAAATCATGGCATTTAATCTTAATTGCCATTTCAATTCTTTGACTTCCAAAATTGCATTGTAATTACCTCCCATTCCATCTAATTTGAGACTGTTCACCACAAAAAAATAAGATTTATATTGAATTATTACCTAAAAGTCTATGTCTAAATAAATTATTCTCAATATCACTTTTTGTAATTATATATCTACACACACACACACACACACACACACACACATATATATGTGTGTGTGTGTGTGTGTGTGTGTGTATGTGTCTGTGTATATATCTATATATATTTATATATATATATATATATATATATATATATATATATATATCCTCAAAATATTTGTTACCAATTGCATATTGGTCATTCCTACATAGAATGATTTACAGGCTCCACATAAAGCAATGTAAATTACTCATACAAACTTACAATTAATATAACCTGGAGTACCTATACTTCCGCCATAAGTTTTAATCATTATGTTTGTTCCTTCAGCAATATGTAAATAGTGTGGACAATGGCCACATTTAATAGCACTTCTACTTATTTATTTTTAATATGCCTGTTATCAGTACCATGTTCAAGCAAACTTTTAGTATTACCTGCATTTTAAAAGGTGAACAAAGGATTATGTCCACAATTCTGACTAGTTCTTGATAATTACAAATAGTAAAGTCTAATTGCTGTATATAATATTTCAAATATTACTACCATCTTCACTATAATCAAGAACCATCCAATTAATCCTACCAAAAATCTTCACTTTCTTCTTATTAATTAAGTTCTTCTTCAGAATTAGGAACTAAACTACTTCTCAACTATTTATTGCTTCTTCTAAAATCTTCATTAAGAACTCAGTTTTGTATCCCTATTATGAAATATATGTATTTTTTTACTTTCGTCCTCAAAAATACTATCATCCATAGCTAGCTTTGATAATCCATCTAACTGTCCTCTAAACACAATTTTTAACTGTAATATGGTATAAACTAGTGAAATATGAATACATTTTTGATGCAAAACAATTATTAACACTAACTTTTCCCATATCCAGAAATTGAATGCATTTTCTTGAAAAGTTAAAGTTGTGTGATTTTTAAAACTCTGACTAGCCATACACAACTATATGTGTAGCTAGTCTCTTCACACAGGACAAATAATCACACTTTTATTGATTAGGGTATCCACTCAGGCATTTTCTTCTTCTTGATTTGCCCTAATCTAGGCTTCTTTGTATTTAAAATATGTTTCACCATACTAATAACCTAGGATGCAAGTCTCCACTATACCTACCCACGTTTGATTGCTTGACTGAATTGCCACCTGTTTGCGTATGGTCATGAATAAGTGAACAATATAACCTCCATATAGCTTTGTAATACAACATCTCTGTATCCTAATTGCACATACTCCTCTCCTGCCTCCAAAAATGCAGGGAACACCTGAACTCTCCATCCTTAATGCACTTGGATTCCTTACACAATCGCTACATTGCTGTCTGTTCACTGACAATTTTAAGTGGAGACAATTATTTCAATTACACAGATGTAGATTGTTATTTAAACTCAAGGTAAAGCTAACTATACATAAAATAAGACATAAGACATGCATCTGGAGCATTTCTCCCTGGGTCTGTGCTGAAAATGGGCTCTGTCCTTATCAGACTTTCCCGGTAAACAAATGTTAAATAAATAAATAAAAATGGTCAGAGGGCACCCTTCTATCTCTTACAAATGTTATGTGACTGCACTAGGATGTTTACTCTGACAGTCCTGTGCTGTCGTTCTATTGAGTAGGCACTTTTAAGTCACCACACCACAGACACATGCATGAACACACATACACACACACACACACACACATACAAACACACACACACACACACACACACACACACACACACACACACACACACACACACACACACACACACAAATGTTATCTGCATCAGTTACAAAGACATAAGTTAAGAATTCAACTGCTAAATCCAGTATTAAACCCAAAGCAAAGCATAATGGAAAGCTCTCATGAGTGATTGTCTTGTGACTAGACACAGTGACACTGTACCCACAGAACTGGATGATAAGAGATCCATAGTGCCACACCTTCAGTGAGCTAAGATGGGGCCTCTCACTAAGGCCATTAGTGTATTCTGGATTCTTATAATGATTCTTTCTTTGAAATCATGCGTGTTAGAATTAATAATACTAGGCACAACTCCCTCCCTGTGATGTAGAAGGTTATGGCTGACCTTGTGGATGCCCTTCCAGGACCTACCACTGGCTATGTGGTCTTTACATGAGGTGTCCCATGGCATGGCTCTCCAGATGACTGTGCATGGGGTAGGTTTCTCTGCTCATCAGAGGGTCAGGGCACAGAGCATTCTGCTCTCACATAAAAACTGCTGAGTCTGAGCCTCCACAAAAGGGTCCTGTCTTGTGCTGAGGTATGCCACACAGTTCCGCATCTGCCAGCAATGCCTCACAGTGCCTGCCAACACACATTTGAGAGGTTCACTCTCCCTACCATTACATTCCATGAGGTTTACTCACGTGACATATTTGTCCTGTAGTCCTCCAGGGTCATGCACTTAGCCTCTGACCAGCATCTGGGGTGCATCCCTCCATGGAAAGAGGGATCCTCTCATTCATGGAGGTCCAGGCTTCAGCCCCTCCTCTGCCCACCAATCAAGGTACTTCTATCTGATTGATCCTGCCAGTAGCATATGCTTGTCTTAGAGATTAAGTGATGCAAGTCTCACTGTAAATAGACAGCACAGTGAAACTGCAAATGACTTATTAAATCTGTTATGGCTCCTTTGATCACATCACTGTTACTTGGATAACTGTGGTAATTCTAGAGATAATACAGGCTGTCAAGCACTGACCTCTGGGGATTCCTGCATTTATCTGACCAAAACCAATCCGGTTCTTGGCCCGACAGCTTTCATTACTCTAAATAAACTCAGGCTGATCATATATATTTGTGGCAGAGTTGTGACATTCAAATGTAGCTGGTTGGCATAATGGTTAAGGTGTTAACTTTGCAGGTATAAGGTACAGGGTTTGACTTCCACCTTTGGGAAGCTTGGCTGAGCTTAAAAAGGCTTCCTGTGATCCTTACCCTAGGAATCACATATGATCCTGCATGACTTTACACAACAGGTATTAATAGGATGGCTGCTATACTAACCATCCCCCATCATCAGTAGAGTCCCTCAAGACTCTTTCCTGAGACATAAAAGTGACTAGACTGGGTCACTCACCAGATATGCAGACAACTGAAAAATCAGAAGCATTGTTATTAACTCAGCTGAAAGTATATCCTTTATAAAGGCATTCAACACTGTACGTGTATAGTGCAGTAGAAATGGCTTTGCCTTCAATTAAAAATGTCTGGTATTTGTCAAACCCCTACATACTAGCTTAATAATATTTATAAGCAACAACTAAAAGCCACTAAAATTATAAAAAACATTGGAGTCATTCTGGACGATGACCTTATATTTGACACTGATATAGTATCTGCCATCCACATGGCAGAGTTGCCA